>NC_090653.1:61239409-61364409 GCF_040937935.1 Hyperolius riggenbachi | reverse complement strand
GTGCACAGTATTACTGCTTACTGCTATTGTTGCCCCATTAAGTTGCAGGCATAGTAGCACTCCAGTGCATTAATTTAGACTGTATTCTGATAGCACTATTGTATCTCTCTGTGTGTGACACTACACAGCCCACTGATACCCACAGCTGCGCACTGTACTACTACTGCTGTTGGCCCATTCAGTTGCAGGCACAAGCAGAGCTGGGACAAGGTCCTTCAGCACCCAAGGCCGAGACAGCAAAGTGCGCCCCTCCATCTCTCCCACCCCAGCCATCACACACTGATTGCTATTAGACTGCCCCAGGGCCCCCAACCTCCCCAACACCTTAATCTCTAGTTATCTGGCTTGCAGTCACTGCCATCTATCCCCTTTTCTTATTTCTTTCTGCTTCAAACACAATTGGGAATTATAGCTGAGTGAGTTGTGCGCCCCCTCCTACACTGCGCCCTGAGGCTGGAGCCTCTCCAGCCTCTGCCTCGGCCCGGCCCTGGGCACAACAGCAGCATCTCCAGTGCATTAGTGTACTGTAGACTATATTCTGATAGCACTTTTGCATTTCTCTGTGTGTGACACTACACAGCACTGATATCCACAGCAGTGCACAGTACTACTACTGCTGTTGGCCAGCTGTGCACAGTACTCAGGGCTGGGCCGACACAAAGGCATGAGAGACTCCGGCCTCTGAGCGTCAGGTCATCAGGTCTGGATGGGGTGCTTTCAAAGGCATTTCATTCCACAGGCAGTCCAGAAAAAAAAGTTTTCCCCCTGTCCTGTACTAAAAAGCACTGGTGAATGTTTGATTATATTAAGTTACATCAATCCTCCAAAAATTGGGAAGAAGTTTAGGAAAATGTTCCATAATTCCTTGGGGGGTAATAATTTTGGCCTCAACTGTAGCATGATTGATTGGGGCCCCTTTTTCAAATTTGAGCACCACCTTTGCATGGCCAGCAGGGTTGTGGAGTCGGAGTCGAAACAATTTTTAGGTACCTAGAGTCGGAGTGTGTGGTTTCATAAACTGAGGAGTCAGAGTTGGATGATTTTTGTACCCACTCCATAGCCATGCAAGGGCTGTGGCGTCGGAGTCAAGGAGTCAGAATAATTTTGGGTACCTGGAGTTGGAGGTTTCATACACTGAGGTGTCGGAGTCAGAGTACGATGAGTTTTGTACCGACTCCACAGCCTTGTTGAGCAAAGACACTTCTGAATGCTACACACACAGCATAATTAATGCTACAAGAAGTGAAACTCTCACCTAATGTATTAATGTAAGCCATACACCCATGCAGAAATGAATATAAATCCCCATATTTATGGGCAACCATGATGACTGTTCAACCTTCCCTGAAATTATAGTGAACCCTTGTCTGAGGCTATTTATGGAGTGAGACTCTGGGGCAAACCCAGGAATTTCAAGGGGGGGGGGGGGGGGGGGATGCCTGAAAGGTGTCCCTCAGCCACACACAATACAGTGGAATAATATGGTAGGACATCATGCTGGGTACACATAATACAATTTCCCGTCTGACCAACCAACAATGGGATCGATCAGGAGCATTTTGAATACAGATAATAATGAGGACAGCTGACATTGGTAATGAAGGGGAAAGTGAAGCATTCACCCAGCAGGAGCACAGGGCTGTGCTCATACCTGACTCTGTTAAGTTCCCCAGAGCTGCTCCATGCTCTGTACACACGCTGCCGCTCCATGCTCTGTACACACACTGCCGCTCCATGCTCTGTACACAAGCTGCGCTCCATGTTCTGTACACACGCTGCTGCTCCATGCTCTGTACACACGCTGCTGCTCCATGCTCTGTACACACGCTGCTGCTCCATGCTCTGTACACACGCTGCTGCTCCATGCTCTGTACACACGCTGCTGCTCCATGCTCTGTACACACGCTGCTGCTCCATGCTCTGTACACACCCTGCTGCTCTATGATCTGTACACAGCGTGTGTACAGAGCATGGAGCAGCAGCGTGTGTACAGAGCATGGAGCAGCAGTGTGTGTACAGAGCATGGAGCAGCAGCGTGTGTACAGAGCATGGAGCAGCAGCTGCTGCTGCTACATCCAAAGCCATCTGTAGCAGGGAAAGAAAGGGGCAGTGCTGTGAGCTGCAGGATACCTGCATATATTCTGGTGACCCATCTTGTACCTGTCTCCAGACACTGCACCAGCCCTGGTCTGAGGGGGGATTCTGGGCAGCTGTAATCTCCCCCTGCGTTGCATATGAGACTCTGGGCTCAGCTGTAGATCAGACATCTCCCTCCCACATTTGTTATGTTGTTTCCATTGTCCAGTTGTTATTCGATCTGTACTCACTAATCCTGCCACCAGATTACATGATTAGAAATGGTGGCATTTGACCAGCAGGAGCAGATTGGGGGGGAATAGAGGCTGCAGACACAATTTGCAACTCAGAAGAGGTTAAACACAAGTCCACTTTAAAGCACACCTGAAATGCGAGGGATATGGAGGATGACATTTTTATTTCCAGTTTATTACCAGTTGCCTGGTTTCCTGCTGATCTTTCGGTTAGAGATTTAACAATGTTTTTACCTAAACTGCAGTACAGTAAAGCAATCACAAGATGTCACTGCTATGTAAAGTGCTGCAATGATCTCTTATGTTATTGTAATTTCCTGTATTCATTCTGTGTTCCTCTCTGTTTTAATTAAGCTGGTGGTGTATGTTTTATCTCTCCACATTTTCTTCGGTAAAGAGTTATAACTTGTTATACTGGGTGCCTATCAGCGTGTACAGACCAGACTCTGGTCTGTCACTATCATGCATCAGTAGTGTCTGAATCACACCCTTGTTTTACTGCCCCCTGCTCGCTCTGAATCTGTCTATTAGTCTTTCTTAACATTTAATTTATATGCCACAGCTTAGATGCACTTCCAGGAAACATTACAAATGCCATGCGTAGGTGATTTCCCCACTAGTTCCTCTGCATCTTCAAACAGGAGCCTAAATGATTAAAGAGAATCCAAGGCGGCATTTTTAAATCTTAAGTATGTTGATGGATTGACAAGCCACAGGTAAATAGCAGGCTAGCAACAAGCAGATTGTTGCTAGCCTGGCGGTATTTTGCTGGGGGTACAGCAGAGCCCGGGGGGGGGGGGGGGTGTAGTGCTGTCATTGTGCACAGGACATGCCTCTGTGTGCTAGCAAGATTTGAAAATGCTGCCTCGGGTTCTCTTTAAATGGCCGAAGGGTTTCCGGGAAACCGATTTTGTTCCGTTCTCTCTGCTCACTGTCTGGGGGGGTAGAAATGCTTGTTCCACCCGAGAAGCCTTAGTAGCCTCTATCAAAATACAATAAGCGGGACTTGCAAGAGACAGAGGCTGTTTCTATTGGCTCTGCTCCTGTCAGTCATAGCTCTCTGCTTCTGCGAGTTTCGGCTGGCTTCCCACAGTCTTGCACCGTCTCCGCCACACCAGAGTTGCCGGTAATGTTTTGGGTTTTTACTGCATGTTTTAGTCTTTATGAATTGACATTTACTGACATGTGTTGAGGTATTTACCGCACAAATCGTTAATTTACCTCACTGCTCTGTAATTTCAGCTTTTCATGCGGTAACAGCCTTGATGAATTGACATTTTCCTAAGTGCTCAGTAAAGTCAGCTGTTTTCAGCATTACCGAATGCGGAAATGCTTTATGAATCGAGGCCTTTGTAGTGAAACTCAGTGGCAAGGATTTTAGCAGCAGGACACCATTTAGCGATGTTTAATTGCGGCGTTATTAGTGTTAGGTATCGGTGGGGGGTTATTGTTAGGCCTAAACTTGAGCATGCGCAGTACAGATGCAATATTTGGGGATGCAAATTGTTCTGAAGGTTGCACGAGGAGTGCCAGACATAGGCTTCAATTCACAAAGCATTACTTCATAAGGTAATGCAGAAAACAGCTAATTTTACCGAACATTTAGTTATATTTCAATTCACTAAGGCTGTTAGCACATGGCAAGCTGAAACTTCCAACCAGTGTGGTAAATACCAACCTCAACACTTCTTAGCATGCAGGAAAGCCAAGAGAGATGTTCTGTATTTACTTCTAACTCTGACCTGTCAGAAACTAGCAAACATCATGTAATAGCATTGACAGACAGCAGAGAGCAAAGAGCCAATAGGAAGAGCATTCCCCTTCCTGCTTCTCACCACATTTGATCCGATGCACTTGTGGGAGTGACTTCAAAACAGCAGAGCAGGAGAAGAAGACTTTCAACGAGGCTTTTCTGCATCACTTTCGATGTGCAGATCAATCTATCTATAAGGACATCTAAAGTGATGCAGGAGGCCTTTTCCTTTCTAACAAAGTGGCACAGGAACTGAAGCCCTAGAAAACCAAGTAGCTTCCACTGGGGACAGTGCAGGAATGAATGGACAGACCAAAGCTTTATAGTATCCAGAGCCTTCTCTGCATAGGTATGTATAAAACTTGCAATTATGTTTTTACTTCAGATTTGTTTTAAATTACTCACCTGGAAGCCAGAGGCATAACTACAAGTAAGCCAGCCTAGCTGATTAGCAATCATATAACGGGACATTTGCTCTAGGTATGAATTCTCAGATGGATGGTCAGGACATTGTACAGATTCACCTCAATGATCATTGGGCCTCTAAACAATATGAACGATGAACAATGTTCTTGCTATAAGCAATGCATTCTCTATTTCATTATCCTGTCCTGACTGTTGGCTACAGGCAGCGAGAACAAATTCTTACACCAAATACAGTCCATTGTTCCAATCTAACTAGGCTAAGTCAACATGCTAAATGTTTCCTCTCTGGTCTAACACATACTTGGAATAACTGTAACATTTTGTCTTCAGGGAGGTCACCCACAACTATCCCCAGAAAATCCTGCTGGATTAGAGGTAGGGATTGTGAAGCCTCTGGCTTTTTGGTTAAGTACACGTACCTGCAGCTTTAATAAAGGCTCCCAAAATTACACCCACTGGGCACGATACACCTGATCTGAAGGATGCACCCCTTTATTGAAGGAAGGGAAGATTAGTGGTTGGGCCCCCCTGCGATTGCTGAGGCTACTCCCATGTAGTTACACCCCTGGTAGGGGGTCCTCCGCCTGTTAACATTTTAATCTATCTTCACCTAGAAGTCATTTTGGTACCTCACCGCTGCTACGGCTGCTCTAGTCCTCTTCGGTGTCCAGCTGGCCACCCATGAAGATTGCTGAGCCGCTGGTGGGTTGGTTCTTCTGTGTTTCAAAGTTTTTATTGAAAATTTAAAACATTTAAAATATGAACATTGGATAACAAGAGGGAAGGAAGAAAAAGACCAACAAAGCTCATTTAATACAAAACATAGGACCAAGGATGACCATGAAGAGTAAAGCAATTATATAACCTTAATAAAACAGTGGATGTGCTAATGATAAGAAAGCTAGGCAATCTTCTGGGCCGGTGGGTTGGTTCTTCTGCGCATGCATGGGTGACCACCCACATGTGTCCATGTCATCAGGTGCATACTGTGACTGCACAATGCGCCAGATGATGTGAGTGGGTTCCCACGCGTGCTCGCCCACGCATGTGCACAAGCCCGACCTGCCGATGGGTCGCCGATCTTCAGGGGCGGCCAGCGGGATACTGAGGAGGACCAGAGCTGTGGCGAGGTACCAAAATGACTTCTAGGGGCAGGAAGAAGCCCCAGGTATGGTAAGTAAAGGTAGATTAAAATGTTCACCTTGGGGGTTCTTTAAAAATATTTTAATGAACACTTTAAAAAGCAACCACCCTTACTTTTTCACACTGTGTGCAATGAGGAGCCCTGCCTTCGAGAGTGCCACTGCCTATACTGACTCCTGTTGCCCACTTTTGAAAGAGCTTATGATAGTCAGGAACACAAGTGTCAGAACTGGACCACTGAGCAGGAGAAGTTTCCTGGTATGATGAATTAAATTTTTTTTGTCACCAATTTCCTAAGTGTCAATGCAATCGAGCATCTGTGGTATGTGTGGGGGAAAAAAAGCGTCCCACTATCTGATACATGGAAGCCCACCTCACAAATTGCAGGATCTGCTGCAAATGTCTTTGTCAGGAACCACGATGGCACCTAATGGCGAATAATGTTAAATATATACTGTAATAGTCTTACATACCGTACTAATGAGCTGTAAACTCAGAGAAAAAGGTTGTATCGGAAACCTGCACAAGTAGCATGAAGTGGCTTGTGCACAGCTTCTCATGGCTTCTTGCACTAGTAGCTTCATGCTACATTACTCCAATGAGAAAAAGGTCCTGGGCAGCAGCGGTGGGGTCAAGAAGGTCACCAGAAACCTCTGAACCATCCAGTGGCTTCCCACTACTTCAGTATCTCCTTTTTAAATTATTTTTCCGTCCCAGGTTTGCTTTGAGGTCTAAAGTAACATTTTCCCCTCAGAGATGGCAGTTTAAATCACTCCTACAATTCAGGCACCAGTTGTCTGTTTTATCACTAGCAACGATGACCTTGATTTTGGAATCTAGGACTTAGGTTCAACAAACTTTGCAGTGGCTGGATGGTGTACTGGTTAAGGGCTCTGCCTCTGACATGGGAGACCTGGGTTCGAATCTCGGCTCTGCCTGTTCAGTAAGCCAGTAATTCAGTAAGGAGTTCATTGGGCAAGACTCCCTAAGGCCCCGTTCACACTTGCGGTTTTGCAAAAACCGCACCGGATGTCCGGACCGCACCGGAGCCGGATCGGACCTGAACCGTACGGTTCCTGTCCGGATCCGGTCCGGATCCGGTCCGGTTGCATACGGTTTCCGTACGGTATGAACACGGTTGCGGTCCGGATACGGATTCTTAAAGAGATAACAACCTGTATAAATACCTGGGGTTCTGGGAGGTCAGCAGAAGCTCTGGGGTCATTGTTGGAGACAGCTGGACGTGTGGAGACCATCCTTGGATACAGAGACAGCAGTTGGGACCATGGATCCAGTCATTTTTTACGCTTATTACCTGGGAATTCTCTCCTTCCTGTTGTTTACCTACTACTATGTGGGGAGAAGGCGTGCTCCTCGCAGGAGATGGTGGCTGCACCCTCTACTAGCCAGGAGGCAGAGGAAGGGAGAGTTCCAGGCCCTCTACCGGGACCTCAGACGACACCCACAGAAGTTCTACAGCTACACTCGGATGTCTATTCCCCTGTAAGTATATAGGCCTAAATACACCAACCCCCACCATTCCTAAACACCCCACCCTCACCCCCACAACACCTCATCCCTGTATACCTAGCTAAACACACCACCCTGACCCCCACACCCCTGTATACCTAGCTATACAGTACACCCCCACCCTCCACAACACTCCCAAACCTCTGTAAACACACCTCCCCCATCCTCCACCCAACACCTTGTCCCACAACATACTTTACAGCTTCTTCCTTTCCATCTCCTGACAGGTTTGATACCCTTTTGGAGATGGTGAAGGATGACCTTAGGAAGAAGGATACCACGTTCAGGAGAGCAGTCACACCACAAGAACAACTACTCATCACACTGAGGTATGTAAAAACAAATTTTTTTATTGCAAAAACAACCACTTTCCAACATGGAAACATTCTTCCAACATGGAAGACAAAAAAATAACATATCTATGGTATAGCCCGGTCAGTTTTAAGGAACACCAACCACCAACTTTGTGCTGGAAGAGTTGTAGGGCATAGCTGCCCAAGTGTCTTTCGGGGACACCAGGCCCTAATAAATTGAAGTGCTTCAAAAACCTAACCACTGGCACATGACCCTCTGAGCCATGGATGAAGGACACAGGTCAGTGAAAAGGCTAGGCCTCTCACCGACCAGTGTAGGTGTCCTTCATCCATGGTTTCAAGGGTCTTGTGCAAGTGGTTAGGAACAAGAAAAAAGTGAGGAGCAAGAGGAACCGATGGCAGAGGTGCATGACTACAGGTGCAGTGCAACAGGCACAAGGTTGTGACCCAGGTAGTGTCTTTCGGGGACACCAGGCCCTAAAATTGAAGTGCTTTAAAAACCTAACCACTGGCACAGGACCCTCTGAGCCATGGATGAAGGACACAGGTCAGTGAAAAGGCTAGGCCTCTCACCGACCAGTGTAGGTGTCCTTCATCCATGGTTTCAAGGGTCTTGTGCAAGTGGTTAGGAACAAGAAAAAAGTGAGGAGCAAGAGGAACCGATGGCAGAGGTGCATGACTACAGGTGCAGTGCAACAGGCACAAGGTTGTGACCCAGGTAGTGTCTTTCGGGGACACCAGGCCCTAAAATTGAAGTGCTTTAAAAACCTAACCACTGGCACAGGACCCTCTGAGCCATGGGTGAAGGACACAGGTCAGTGAAAAGGCTAGGCCTCTCACCGACCAGTCAAGGTGTCCTTCATCCATGGTTCAAAGGGTCTTGTGCAAGTGGTTAGGAACAAGAAAAAAGTGAGGAGCAAGAGGAACCGATGGCAGAGGTGCATGACTACAGGTGCAGTGCAACAGGCACAAGGTTGTGACCCAGGTAGTGTCTTTCGGGGACACCAGGCCCTAAAATTGAAGTGCTTTAAAAACCTAACCACTGGCACAGGACCCTCTGAGCCATGGGTGAAGGACACAGGTCAGTGAAAAGGCTAGGCCTCTCACCGACCAGTCAAGGTGTCCTTCATCCATGGTTCAAAGGGTCTTGTGCAAGTGGTTAGGAACAAGAAAAAAGTGAGGAGCAAGAGGAACCGATGGCAGAGGTGCATGACTACAGGTGCAGTGCAACAGGCACAAGGTTGTGACCCAGGTAGTGTCTTTCGGGGACACCAGGCCCTAAAATTGAAGTGCTTTAAAAACCTAACCACTGGCACAGGACCCTCTGAGCCATGGGTGAAGGACACAGGTCAGTGAAAAGGCTAGGCCTCTCACCGACCAGTCAAGGTGTCCTTCATCCATGGTTCAAAGGGTCTTGTGCAAGTGGTTAGGAACAAGAAAAAAGTGAGGAGCAAGAGGAACCGATGGCAGAGGTGCATGACTACAGGTGCAGTGCAACAGGCACAAGGTTGTGACCCAGGTAGTGTCTTTCGGGGACACCAGGCCCTAAAATTGAAGTGCTTTAAAAACCTAACCACTGGCACAGGACCCTCTGAGCCATGGGTGAAGGACACAGGTCAGTGAAAAGGCTAGGCCTCTCACCGACCAGTCAAGGTGTCCTTCATCCATGGTTCAAAGGGTCTTGTGCAAGTGGTTAGGAACAAGAACAAAGTGAGGAGCAAGAGGAACCGATGGCAGAGGTGCATGACTACAGGTGCAGTGCAACAGGCACAAGGTTGTGACCCAGGTAGTGTCTTTCGGGGACACCAGGCCCTAAAATTGAAGTGCTTTAAAAACCTAACCACTGGCACAGGACCCTCTGAGCCATGGGTGAAGGACACAGGTCAGTGAAAAGGCTAGGCCTCTCACCGACCAGTCAAGGTGTCCTTCATCCATGGTTCAAAGGGTCTTGTGCAAGTGGTTAGGAACAAGAACAAAGTGAGGAGCAAGAGGAACCGATGGCAGAGGTGCATGACTACAGGTGCAGTGCAACAGGCACAAGGTTGTGACCCAGGTAGTGTCTTTCGGGGACACCAGGCCCTAAAATTGAAGTGCTTTAAAAACCTAACCACTGGCACAGGACCCTCTGAGCCATGGGTGAGAGACACAGGTCAGTGAAAAGGCTAGGCCTCTCACCGACCAGTCAAGGTGTCCTTCATCCATGGTTCAAAGGGTCTTGTGCAAGTGATTAGGATCAACAAAGTAAGGAACAAGAGGAATCTAAGGCACAGGTGCAGGACTACAGGTGCAGTGCAACAGGCACAAGGTTGTGACCCAGGTAGTGTCTTTCGGGGACACCAGGCCCTAAAATTGAAGTGCTTTAAAAACCTAACCACTGGCACAGGACCCTCTGAGCCATGGGTGAAGGACACAGGTCAGTGAAAAGGCTAGGCCTCTCACCGACCAGTCAAGGTGTCCTTCATCCATGGTTCAAAGGGTCTTGTGCAAGTGATTAGGATCAACAAAGTAAGGAACAAGAGGAATCAAAGGCACAGGTGCAGGACTACAGGTGCAGTGCAACAGGCACAAGGTTGTGACCCAGGTAGTGTCTTTCGGGGACACCAGGCCCTAAATTATTAGTGCTTCTAAAACCTAACCACTGGCACATGACCCTCTGAGCCATGGATGAAGGACACAGGTCAGTGAAAAGGCTAGGCCTCTCACCGACCAGTCAAGGTGTCCTTCATCCATGGTTCAAAGGGTCTTGTGCAAGTGATTAGGATCAACAAAGTAAGGAACAAGAGGAATCAAAGGCACAGGTGCAGGACTACAGGTGCAGTGCAACAGGCACAAGGTTGTGACCCAGGTAGTGTCTTTCGGGGACACCAGGCCCTAAAGTTCAAGTCCAGCAAAACCAAAAGTTAAAAAGCCCTGTGATGGTATCCTTCCTCCGCGGATCGGAGGTATTCAGAGGAGCATGTCCAGGAACAATTTGACTTTTTTTTTCAAATTGTATCGGCACCACTACTCGAAAAGGTGGGAGTTGCTGCCTGGAAATCTGGACTCTCTTGGGTGCTGGTCGTGGATGAGCTGGACCCTGACAGCGGTGGCCCATATTGACTGCCTCTGTAGCCGGTGTACATCTGTGATGATTGCCAGGTGGGCACCGCTGTTGGTTGTGGGGGTCTAAAAATTGGTGGTTGCAATAATGGCGTGTCCATGTGCTGTTTAATCACCTCCAGCAAATTGGAATGGCACGCCATCAGGTTTTGGGAAGGCACCTTTTCCAGATATGGTATTAGAGACATCACAGTGTGAAAACACGGGTGTGCCTGCAATTTCAGTAGTTCCTTGCTTTGTTGATGCATTTGCTGCATCATGTTCTGCAGCTGGCCCACCGACTGATGATGCTGCGCACGCAGTTGGTCGATTTCTCCTCTGTGCATCTCATGCATCATTTTAAGCTCGTCCCTGTAGTGCCCATGTACAGCGTTGAGCTCACATTGCAGTGAAGTGATGTGGGACTTGTACTGCTCCATGATGTGGCCCCTGTCCTCATCTTGCAACTGCCGGGTTATGAGAGTTTGGTGGCTCTGAAGAATCCCGAGAAGTCCGGAGACAGCCCCGGACATCTCGGACTCTGTCTCTCTCCTTGTTGGGGGGAGGGTACCTCGACGCCTCACTGGTGTGGTGGTCCTCACTGGTGGTGTGGCAGCATCTTCCCGTCCTCTGGCCTGTGTCGGGGTTGCCCTGCGCGCTGGTTGTGCTGCAGTCTCTCGGTGCTCCTCACTTTGTTCTTGTTCCCCTGGAGCTTCCATAGCGGTCGATTGTGGAGGTTCAGCTTCTTCCACACTCGGTCCTGCAACCTCAACATCCAAGCTCTCTTCTGCCAAGTCATCATCAAAGGAGAGAGTTGGGATTAAGGACTCCCTCCTCCTACTCCTCTCCTCGGGGCAATAGTTTACATCGGCGACGTCATCATCCACCAAGCTCTCCTCACTGCTGAACCGTGCCTCCTGGGTCGGTTCCTCTTGCTCCAAATTGTCTTCAGTCCTGTAGATAAAAACAATATTTATTGGTGTGCCAAACAGCATGTGGCGTCAATTCACAGAGCTAGCAAACACTAGCAATCACTTTATCAACCGTTTCTACCCAACATTTGATAAAGCTTGTGAGAAAAGTTCGCTAGCCATGGGAATTGAGGCCATAGCAATACATGGCCGAAGTCATGGTATGAGCTCTCAGTTCCTGCCCACAGTAGTGGTACTTACAGTCTAGGTTCCAGGCTTGCATTGATGAAAGACAATTGCTTGGCAAATTGGTAGTCTTTTTGTCGCCTTCCCCCGCCACTGCCACTTCGTTCGGCAAGTTTTTTCTTCCGTAGCCATTTCACGTATGCATCCCGTATATTGCGCCACCTTGTCTTGAACCTTTCTCCTGTAACGACATGAAAAATTGATTTCGATTATTTCTCTTGTAGGTACATCGCAACTGGACAAACATATACATCGCTACATGTCACATTTCGTATTGGGAAGAGCACGGTGGCAGGCATCGTCGTGAGGACTTCGAGGATCCTTTGGACGCGACTGAGGGCCAGATACATGCCTGTGCCGGACACCACGAAATGGGAGGAGATCGCCCAGGGCTTCTGGACCGAGTGCAAGTTTCCTAATTGTGTTGGCGCACTGGATGGGAAACACATCCGGATTCAGAAACCCGTGGGGAGTGGCAGCCATTATTTCAACTATAAAAAATACTTCAGCATTGTTCTAATGGCAGTGGCAGATGCGGACTACAAGTTTGTGTACGTGGATGTGGGGTCGTACGGTAGTTCCAATGACTCTGGAATTTTCCAGCGTACGACCCTTTGCCGGCTGATGGAGGAAGGCAGACTGCGTCTCCCCCGTGACAGACCCTGGCCTGGGACAAGGGCACCGGCCTACCCCTATGTGTTTGTGGGGGACGAGGCCTTCGCCCTGTCCGACCATGTAATGCGTCCGTACCCAGACAGGGGACTTGATGCCAGCCAGCTACACTTCAATGCTCGGTTGAGCCGTGCAAGGAGAATGGTGGAGTGCACATTTGGGATCCTGGTGTCAAAGTGGAGGGTGTTCCACACGCCCATGCTGCTAAAACCGGGCAACGCAGTTGTCGTGGTGAAGGCAGCATGCATCCTCCACAACTTTGTGCGGCAGGAGGAAAGAGAGACTCCGGAACCCCCGAATGTGCTTCCACTAATGCCCCTGCGGAGGTATGCAACCAGGCCAAGGGTAGTGTCACTGCGGAACAGGGACCAACTGAGACTTTATTTTACCACACCACCAGGACGAGGGTGAATGTTTGGTTTTTAATATGTTTTGTTGAAATGTGTTTATTTTGGAGTTTCGAGTTTTTGAGTGATTTTAAATGTATTAATTTTTTAGAATAAATTGATGTATAATAATTGGTCATTGTGTATGTTTTATGTGCACAGGTGGGGTACATCGCAGGTGGGTGGGATACATCACAGGTGGGGTACAGGTGGGTGGGATACATCACAGGTGGGGTACAGGTGGGTGGGATACATCACAGGTGGGGTACAGGTGGGTGGGATACATCACAGGTGGGGTAGAGGTGGGTGGGATACATCACAGGTGGGGTACAGGTGGGTGGGATACATCACAGGTGGGGTACAGGTGGGTGGGATACATCACAGGTGGGGTACAGGTGGGTGGGATACATCACAGGTGGGGTACATCACAGGTGGGTGGGATACAGCACAGGTGGGGTACAGGTGGGTGGGATACATCACAGGTGGGGTACAGGTGGGTGGGATACATCACAGGTGGGGTACAGGTGGGTGGGATACATCACAGGTGGGGTACATCACAGGTGGGTGGGATACAGCACAGGTGGGGTACAGGTGGGTGGGATACATCACAGGTGGGATACATCACAGGTTGGGTACAGGTGGGTGGGATACATCACAGGTGGGGTACAGGTGGGTGGGATACATCACAGGTGGGGTACAGGTGGGTGGGATACATCACAGGTGGGGTACATCACAGGTGGGTGGGATACAGCACAGGTGGGGTACAGGTGGGTGGGATACATCACAGGTGGGATACATCACAGGTTGGGTACAGGTGGGTGGGATACATCACAGGTGGGGTACAGGTGGGTGGGATACATCACATGTGGGGTACAGGTGGGTGGGATACATCACAGGTGGGGTAGAGGTGGGTGGGATACATCACAGGTGGGGTACAGGTGGGTGGGATACATCACAGGTGGGGTACAGGTGGGTGGGATACATCACAGGTGGGTGGGATACAGCACAGGTGGGGTACAGGTGGGTGGGATACATCACAGGTGGGATACATCACAGGTGGGGTAGAGGTGGGTGGGATACATCACAGGTGGGGTACAGGTGGGTGGGATACATCACAGGTGGGTGGGATACAGCACAGGTGGGGTACAGGTGGGTGGGATACATCACAGGTGGGATACATCACAGGTGGGGTAGAGGTGGGTGGGATACATCACAGGTGGGATACATCACAGGTGGGTGGGATACAGCACAGGTGGGGTACATCACAGGTGGGGTACAGGTGGGTGGGATACATCACAGGTGGGGTACAGGTGGGTGGGGAACAGGTGGGTGGGCAACACGTGGGTGACACAAATCCATAGCAAAAGTGGAATACATCACAAGCTTAAACCACAAGCCCCCCCCAAAAACTTCTAGTCAACATACCCTCTGTGCCTTGCTGTCTCTTGCTCAAGTTCTCAAAGTCCTCCACATACAGCTTGGCAATTTTTTTCCACAGGCCTCTGCATTTTTTGATGTTGCTGTGGTCCGCATCCCCCTTGTCCCACAGGGCTGGTACCTGCTGCACCTGTAGGATGAGGTCTTCTGATGTGTAGGGCCTCACCCCCTCGCTATCAGACAGATCCTGCTCCATATTGCTGCCAAAGAGCTCCAGCATGAAGTCACTGCTGCTCCACTCTGTGAACGCTGGTGCCATGTGGTCCCCATCCAAAATGGCCACCATACCATAGAGTCAGCATAGGAAGTGTGGTACAACATCCGGTTTTTATAGCCAGTGTGTTGTGCGCTCTCCGGTTCTCATTGGTTTCCATTGGCCGGATGCAACATTCCGGCTCCGGTCCGGATACGTCAGCCGGACCAGCCGGACCAAAAAATAGCGCATGTTGGAACGGACGCCGGAGTCCGGATCCGGTCCGGTCCGGACGAAACGGACGCATGTGAACGGTCGCATAGACTTTCATTGCTATGCCGTGCGTCCGTTTCGTCCGGTCCGCATGCGGTCCGGCTCCGGCACGGCTCCGGCACGGCGATTCCGGATAGCAACCGCTAATGTGAACCAGGCCTAACACTGCTACTGCCTACTGAGTGCGCTCTAGTGGCTGCCTCGCAAGCGCTTTGAGTCCGACAGGAGAAAGGCGCTATACAAATACTGCCATTATTATTATTTAATTGTCTTTTCTTCATGGAAAAATCTCAATTTCTAGCCCTCCAGGACAGCTACCATGAGTCCTTGACAAGTGCAGGTTGCATGTATCAGGCATGTAGCAGGTTGGGTGCCACCACTCAGAGGCGTATCTAGAGGGGTGCAGGCATGGCTCCTGCCATAGGCGCCACAGCACCATGGGCGCCATTCCTGTCCTTGTGCTGCGCCCCATGCCTGTCCCTGTGACTAAGATTTCAGATCAGATTAATTCTGTTATCTGGGAAACATGGCTACTTAGTTTATGTATGTAGGGTGCACTTGGCTTAGTGTTAGAAAAAGAGAGGACAAAGATGAAATAAGAAGAGTTACTTCAGCAATATCCCGAGCCAAAAAACATAGGCAACCATAACACATGTACGCTAGAACGGATGCTGCTTTTAGATGGGAGGGGGCTCTGACGGGGGGCCGGGGGGGGGGGGGGGAGGGCGCAATTTTAGTGTTTGCCATAGGCCCTATATTACCCAGATACGCCCCTGCCACCACTAGTAAAATTATTGGTTCTTTACATTACCGACATTTTACTAATGGATAACCAAGCCAACCCCTTTCTGACCTGAACCCTCTGGTTCTAGTGCTTAAAGCTAAATGCATACATTCGATAATTGTCACCCATCCAGGATCAAGAAATGATCCTTGGCAAGAAAAAAAAAAAAAGGGGGGGGGGGGGGGAACGATACTGTACAGACACATCCCTAGCCTTGAGGATAACAATGTGAAGCAGGTGGTTTTTGGCGTACAGCGCCAAAACCAGGCGCCCCATAGCACCAATGTTATGCTGTGCAGGGCGCACAAGAGTAATTCAGGGCTCTGGCAATCGCTGGACCCCAAAAATTACACCTCTCTGAGACAACTCAGATATGGAATAGTATTTAACGCCGCAGGGGAGTTTAGTGGCAGCAGGGAGAGCCATAATTTGGCTCTCCAGATGCCCAACTCACCCACAGTGTACTTATACGTATGCTAGAAATGTGTTCTGTTGCCATGGAGGGACAATGATTGTCTTCTATTGGTCGAGGGGGGTTGAAAATAGCATTGTAGTCAATCTTGCTCGAGCGTTGAGGGTCGACAGGCTGGATCATTAACGACGCCTGATGCCCAACAGCTTTGGACAGGGCCGGGCAGAGGCGAGAGAGGCTCCAGCCTCGGGGCGCAGTGTAGGAGCGTGGCGCACATCTCACTCAGCTGTCATTACCCTATTGTGTTTGAAGCAGAGAGAAATAAGAAAAGCGGATACATGGCAGTGACTGCAAGCCAGGTAACTAGAGATTAAAGCGTTGGGGGCCCTGAGGCGCCTCTTAGTCCAATAGTAATCAGTATGTGATGACTGGGGTGGGAGGGATGGAGGGGAATACTTTGGTGTCGGGTGCTGGAGGACCTTGTCCTGGTTCTGGTTTTAGACGACAGTTATTGCAAGTTTGTACGTACCTTAACACTAGCCCCAGCACTCAAATGACCGATAGTTGTAGGCGATCGTCTATGATAAGCCTCAATCATGATTTCCTGTACAGGAGCCAATTGGCTACTATCACCATTACCCAATCACTAATAATTTACACCTGCCGATCCCTGTGCCCGATTCACTCCTTGACATCTTGTCTTGAGCGTCCCTGCAGCATTCATACAACAAGGAACAAGTCTATTCATTTTTTTTTACCTAGTCCAATCTGTCTACTACGCCTTCTTGCTCTCTTTACCATCCCTTCTTAAGAGTATACCTTTTAATTTACTTTATGAACTCACTGCCTTCCTCTGCCGCATCCAATATGGCATCATTAGATTTTCTGGTACTCCATGGAATTTTCAACATTCCTCAAATTGCTTAGATCTCAGAAGCTCCAAGACTTTTCTCCTTTGCTTAGACTGCTTTTACACTCAGCAACATGGACCAAATGTTCCATTTCGGTTTCACTTTTAGGCTGAAGGCAATAGGTTTTTCATGAAATTACTGGACACGCAGATCTTACAGTCTCAAGACTTCTCCTGGTTTCATTGTCATTCCAACCATTCTCAGGAACAAGTGGAAAAATATTTTATACCTCGAGCACTTAATGAGTTTCCTTCTGCCAGTACAGTGGTTTCATTTGAGGCAGGGAACACACTTTTTTCAGTTTTCTGCGCGCATTTTTCTGCGCACCAAGTGTTTCCATGCAGGAAAATGTGTGCGTTTTTTCATAGCAGCTGATGTAATTGATAGAGAAAACTGACAACATGTGCAGAATCATCATGCAGAATGTCAGTTTTTATTCTGCGCGCGAACAACATATTAAGTGTGTACTAGCCCATTGATTAACACGAGTTCTCAGTTTTTCTGTGCAGAAAACGCGCACGAAAACAGTCAAGTGTGTTCCCTGCCTGAATGTTTACTTTTGATACCAACACTTGCCTTAAGCGCCTAAACAATCTTTACAAGACCTATACTGTCCTTTACCTGCCCCCCCCCCCCCCCCCCCCCATCCCAAAGAAAAAAAAATGGCATCCTCTCTCTCTCAAGCCTATTACACCCTTCCGTATGGATAGCATGGAATAGTGTACTATGAGCAGATTGTGTAGGTACATACACTCATATTACATGGAGGTGGTAAAATTGGGCCGTGATTGGCCAATAATTAAAAGTATGTACCAGGCTTAATCATTTCAGCCGCCCAGACGTGAAGCTCACGTCCGGGCGGCTGCTCACGATCGCGCCCCCGTGTCCCCCAGTAGCCCTGGGATCAGTGAAAGGGAACATGGTTTCCGATCACCGATCCCTGTCCCCCGCAGAAAAACCGAAGCGCTTACCCGTGAGGCTTCAGTTCTTCTGCCCGGAAAGATTTCCGCACCCCCCTTGTACTTCCGCTTAGCGAGAAGCACAAGGAGGGAAAACAAAAACCAAGGTGGCCATCTTGTGGCCAAATAGTAAAACTACATCTACATATTTTTTACATTACACTCTACACATTTAACAACATAAAAAAAAAATTAACTGGTTTGTCCCACACCAAAATATTACCCAAATCTTTTTTTTTTTTTTTTTACCATTAAAAGACAAATAGTTACCTAAAGGGTCTGAACTTTCTAAATATGCATTTGAAGGGGGTATACTACGAACATTTTTTAAATTCTAAGCTTGTAAATAGTGATGGACGCAAAACGGAAACAATGCACCTTTATTTCCAAATAAAATATTGGCGCCATACATTGTGATAGGAACAAAATTTAAATTGTATAATAACCGAGACAAACGGGCAAATAAAATACATAGGTTTTAATTATGGTAGCGTGGATTATTTTAAAGCTATAATGGCTGAAAACTGAGAAATAATGAATTTTTCCATTTTTTTCTTATTAATCCTGTTAAAATGCATTTATAAATAAATAATTCTTAGCAAAATGTACCACCCAAAGAAAGCCTAATTAGTGGCAGAAAAAAAACAAGACATAGATCAATAAATTGTGATAAGTAGTGATAAAGTTATTAGCGAATGAATGGGAGGTGAAAATTGCTCTGATGCATAAGGTGAAAAATCCCCACGGGCTGAAATGGTTAAGGTACACAAGCAATTTTTATTTGCCAATTTTACCACCTCCATATAGCATAAGAGCTTAGTAACAATCTGTTCGTTGATCCTCATACTACAGGGTGGTGGTCAAATTGGCCAGCGTTTGGCCAATCAAAACTGAAAGTGCCTACCGGGGTTATGGGAGCATATACACATCCAATTTTGATTGGACAATGACTGGGCAATTTTACCATGTCCAACAGACTGTATAGGTAAACCCCCACACTACATGGAAGTGGTATAATAATTGGATGTGTGCACACACCCCAAGTCTCTACATCTTCAAGGCTTTTGGTTAGATGTCCATCTTGTACTTTAACACCTTTGTATAGGCAATAAAATTGATTTTTTTTGTTTCTCTAAGACATTTTATATACCTCAACAACATTTTCTCACTTCGTTGGCCAGAGCTGCACTCTTCAGTCTTTGTTGCATAGGGACTGCCATCTTGCTTTCAGAAATTACCTTATCTGCAGAGCTGATGTTCCTGAGTAGAATCTGACACCTGTTATAGACACTAAAGTGTCTGTTTCTGCTGCTCTCCTGCCAGAAGTGTGTTTACACCACAAGGGCAAAGCTTGGTCAAACACTCAGCCATTACTTAACTCAAGGGATACCCGAGCCAAAGTGGTCAGTTAAAATGGATGCTATTGTGATGTGTGGGCATAAGTGGTGAGGCTTACCGCTCTTCCCGATCACTCCTGTGCCACTCCATTACACTGAAAAAAAGGCCCCGTTAGCGGCTGTGACTCAGCCAAGTCACCAACCTTTAACCCGGACATTCTAGGCTGTGCATATGTATTATTTCCGATCCGCCACCTTTGTACCGTGGTCTGGAAAGAAGCAGGCACGCCAGAAAACCGCAAGAGCTATGGGAGCAAGGTCACAGGGGGGGGGAGGAAAGGGGTTGATCGGACATACTGCAGATGGGCAGCTTAGTATGTCCAGGTTAAAGGTCAGTGGCTTGGCCAAGTAGCGGTTGCTAACAGGGCATTTTAAAGCAAAATGGAGTGTCACAGCAGTGATGGGGAGCAGTGGTAAGCCTCGGCACTCATGCCTACACATCACAGCTGTCTCCATTTTACCAGACCACTTCGACTTGGGCTTCCTTTAAAACACTCAGAGACCCACTGAAAATTCTAATCTAGCAAAAGAGGCCGTCTGTGTAAACTAAAGATATTTGTGAGGCAAGGACCGAGGGGAGGTGAGATGCGGCTTTTGTTTGCAACGGAGCTCCTGAGTTCAGGTACTTTATTTTAACGCAAAATTCCTCCACTTTCCCACCACTAAAAAGGAAATCATAGTTTAAACATTGTTGGAAAACTTTTATTGAACTAAAAGTATAATATAACAAATATTTACAAAATCAGTCATTGCTGAGAGGGTGGAGTATTCAGTCACTATCACTGCCATCGCTAGAGGCGGAGCCTTGCTCGCTGCCGCTCTGCTCCTCATTCTCCTGCTGGGATCGGTCACTTCCGAATGGACTGCTGCTGGCGCTGCGGCTCCTGCTCCGGCGCCCTCTGTTTTTGTCTTCTTCCTCCTCTTCCTCGCTGCCGCTCTCTGCTTCACCGCCACTTTCATTCTGGCCTTCCTCATCACTGTCATCGTCATCACTACCGAAGATCTCCTCTTTGTCTCTGGCGGCCCTGTCGTCCTCGCTGCTCTCCTTCTCTTCCTCCTCCTCCTTCTCTTCCTCCTCCTCCTTCTCTTCCTCCCTCTCACTCTCACTACCCGAGGCCTCTCCTCCGCTGGCCTCCTTCTCGCTCTCACTGCCCTTCTCACCATCTTCAGCATCTGAGGGATCAACAGAACACACAATAAGAACCAAAGCATAATGAACATAAAACTATACTTGAAAGTTTAACTGCAGACTAAAAAGTAAACTAAAGCAAACTTTAACAGTCTCTAATACAGTTAACTAGCACACTAGCCATAAGGCTGCACAGACCGGCTTTATCACAAATGGCTCGATTAGGCACAGAGTTATTTGCTGCAGGATGGTAGAGAATGTTAATGAGGTGCTTATTATTCCGGCTTGCATGGAAAATGTACTGCAAGCAGCCTGGAACTGAGCCAATCCAATGGGGCACCTATGCTGGGTGGGGGACACCTTTGATCACCTATAGGGTTGGAGACACAACTACCTATACAGGGGGACGCCTTTGGCTACCTATGCGGAGGGTGTTGAGGGACGCCTTTGATCACCTATGGGGCAAGGGGACACGACTACCTATGCAGGGGGACAACTTTGGCTACCCATTTGGGGGCATTATCGATGCATAGCCTCTGATGAAGCAAGTGTTCTTGCGAAACAGCTGTTTTTTTTGGGGGGGGTATAAACACTATAACGTTACTGATGCAGTATGTGCAGCATATCGTGGGCGTGCTGGAAATGTTCATTAGATTTTTACTAAAAGTTACCTATATGATCTCTTAATGATACCAATGGCTTGCTCACTTAAGCTTATCTTCTGGTGCCCTCTGGTGGCACCATAATGAAACAGCACTACACATTTTGTGGACATCAGGGCATATACTGTAAATTTCCATCTTCAGATATTTATCACATGTACCTACTCCTCTTCTAGTACTGATTAAGGGCTCTGCCTCTGACATAGGAGACCTGGGTTCAAATCTCAGCTCTTCCTGCTCAGTAAGCCAGCACCTATTCAGCAAGGAGTCCTTGGACTAGACTCCCTAACAGTGCTACTGCCTACTAAGCACACCCTAATGGCTGCAGCTCTGGTGCTTTGAGTCCACCAGGAGGAAAGCACAATATAAATGTTATTGACTTGTCAAATGAGTCCCACCCATAGTAATCAAATCCTGCACCAAACCACATGTTCGAGATTTCAGTGGAAACCTATCAAATCCAGAAACATAACACCTATTGCAAGTCTAAAGGCTCATACACACATCAGACCATAGTCTTTGGAAAAGACCAATTTTACCCGCTTCCATGTAGTATGAGAGCCATACCTACACAGTCTATTCTATGGAGCTGAACTCCTCATCAGACAGAAATCTTTGCAAGATGCTGCACACAAAGATGCTGTACACATTCACCATAAAAATCAGTATCTGCAAAAGATCTGTTCCTGCAAAATGCATTCATAGTCTATGAGGTCTGCAGATCTTATACACACCTTGTTTAACAGACATTCATCTGCAGATCAGATCCACCAGGATGGATTTTCAGATCTGCAGATGAATGTCAGTTAAACAAGGTGTGTATGATGATCTGCAGATCTCATAGACTATGGAACGGATCTTTGGCAGGAACAGATCTTTTGCAGATACTGATCTTGTGTCTGTACAGCATCTGTGTGTGCAGCATCTTGCAAAGATGTGTCTGATGGGGAGTTCAGCTCAATAGAATAGACTGTGTAGATATGCTCTCATACTACATGGAAGGGGGTAAGATTGGTCTGTGATCTTTCATTTTCAAAAGACTATGGTCTGATGTGTGTATGTGGCCTTAATCAGTTGGTGTGCATTAGTACGCGTTTTTTTCCATAGCAGTGTATTGTGACAAAGATTTCAGTTAAAACGCGTTAAGTGTGAAAGGTGCCATAGGAAAACATGGGACTTAAGGTGGCCATACATGATACAATTTTTAATTTTTTTTTTTCCATTAGATAATTTAGTTTGATTATTCCATTAGATCGAATATAAAGATTTTTCCAGCATGTCCAATCTGATTTTTCTCAAAAAAACGGGATAATCGTTTGAATTTCTTGATCGAAAAAAAAAATATATTTTCAACTTTCATTCGATTCGATCATTTAGATCGAAAAAGCGGGATAATCGAACGTTTTTATTGTACCATGTATGGCCACCATTACTTTGAAAATCAGTTTTCTTTCCGTTTTAACTGAGAGCAACTGATTAAGTGTAAAAAGGGCCCTAATGCTGGGTACACACGATGAGATTTCCCGTTCGATTTGCGGATCGATTCGATTAAATCAAACATGTTCGATTGGATTTCGATCGTTTTTTTCATGATAGGTATGCAAAATCGATGGAAAAAAAACGATCGAAATCCAATCGAACATGTTTGATTTAATCGAATCGATCCGCAAATCGAACGGGAAATCTCATCGTGTGTACCCAGCATTAGGCCTCTTTTCCACAGACTGTTGAACTGTGTGCTCAGCAAGAAGTTGCCAGGCAATAGTGAGCAGATACTAGGCAACAACAAACAGTTACCAGGCAGCAACAAGCAGTTGTGAGTGTTTGAGAGGCATTTCACTGCATTTTTTACTCTGGCGGTGCCAACTAAAAATCTCTGTTGCTACTGAATCTGTAATGTACATTAAATATTGCAGCATAATGTAGGGAATTTTAATGTGTGTGCAGGTGTTTTTTTTCTTTTTGTTTTGTGTGTGTGTGTTGTTATTGCTAATGCTGTATTTTATCCTAAAAGAGGAAAAGATGGAGCCGGTTTCCACTAGATGCGAATTCGTATAGCGATTTTCCGCAATGGCTCTGCAGCTAATGCATATCAATGGAGTAGTTTCATTGAATGTGATTGAACCATTGCAGAGCGATAAAATGCGCTGTGGGAGAAAATATGGATTGCATGCTGCAGATTTCTGCTGCATGCATCAGATTCCCCTTAGCAGTGAGTGACAGCCAGGGCCGGTTCTCTCATGAGGCAAGGTGAAACATTTGCATCAGGAAGCAGACATTACAGGGACAGCATGTTTGTACTGTGTTTACACTAAGGGCCCTTTAACACTTAAGGCTCATACACACATCAGACCATAGTCTTTTGAAAATGAAAGATCACAGACCAACTTTACCCCCTTCCATGTAGTATGAGAGCCATACCTACACAGTCTATTCTATGGAGCTGAACTCCTCATCAGACAAAAATCTTTGCAAGATGCTGCACACAAAGATGCTGTAGACATTCAAAAGATCTGTTCCTGCAAAAGATCTGTTCCTGCAAAATGCATTCATAGTCTATGAGATCTGCAGATCATCATACACACCTTGTTTAACAGACATTCATCTGCAGATCAGATCCACCAGGATGGATTTTCAGATCTGCAGATGAATGTCAGTTAAACAAGGTGTGTATGATGATCTGCAGATATCATAGACTATGAATGCATTTTGCAGGAACAGATCTTTTGAATGTGTACAGCATCTTTGTGTGCAGCATCTTGCAAAGATTTCTGTCTGATGGGGAGTTCAGCTCCATAGAAAAGACTGTGTAGAGTATGGCTCTCATACTACATGGAAGGGGGTAAAATTGGTCGGTGATATTTCATTTTCTAAAGACTATAGTCTGATGTGTGCATGAACCTTTAAGCTGCCCCAAATTCCCCATCCCTGCTCACGCGCATCATGTCCGATCACACTTGCAACCGATAAACTGCCCGAGATTGATAGAAAGTGATACTTGTTAAGGTGTCCATACACGCATGTGGGAAAAACAATTGATCCCTCTGATTAGAGAAGGATCCATTTCTACCACACACTGCATATCGACTTTCAATAGATTTAAAGTGAATGGAAATAATTTTTAAAAAAGCCAGGTACATACCTAAGGATAGGGAAGGCTCTAAGTCCTATAGAGCCCTCCTCTCCTGTCCCCGTTCCAGTGTTGCAGTAATCAACCAATTTGGTCAAATACTGCGGCCTCTATCGCTGAAGGAGGCTTCAGAAGTCTTCGGGGAGCCCGAGTGCTCCCGAAGACGGGCTGCTCCATACTGCGCACATGCAAGCGCCCACTCACACTCACACAAGCGGTATAGAGCCGCCTGTCTTCGGGAAGACTCTGCTCCCATTGAATTTAAAAGGGTGTTGTAACATACAAAAATAAAAATTGGCAGAAAGGTTAGTGCCCCCAAAATATGTAACCCCCTTTTTTCTGAAATAGGCCCCTATATATCCTTCAGTATTTCTTTTTACCTGGTCTGGGTACCTTTGCCTAACTGTAGATATTATGCAATACCAGCAGGATTTTTTTTAGCTACAGTAAAGTTACCCATAAATGACTCGGTGTATGGGCAGATCGGCCATGAGACAGATCCCTCTCATCTGATCAGAGAGGGATCTATTGCCTGCCCATACACCGCAGAATGATTTCCGATAGATTTGAGCTAGCACTGTCGCCACCCCAGTGTAAAAGTGTCCCCCCCAGGTGTCCATGCTCGGTAAGCTCTCGAGTATTTGCTAGCGCGATCCCTAGCCTTCTCCGGTGTTCACCATCACTACGAGCACTTGTACCACATGGCGCCGGAAAATGTAGTGACATCACATCTGCGCTTGGTGCTGCCTGACACAGGCACACATAGCAACGGTGGACACCAGAGGAATGCCAGGAGTCGTGGCGGTCAACAGGTGGGTCTTTTACACTTGGGGAGACCTCAGCCTGGGGTCTGTCAATCGTCACGATATCAAACACTGTTACCGCCGCGCACCTGATCGAGCACTTGCGACCAAGTTTTTCCAGCATGTCCCATTGATCTTTTCAATGGATTTCGGTTGAAAATTGATCGGGCAGCCATGTTGCAGCACGGATTCTATTCCAATGTGAAGAACATGAAGGAATCAGAAGGTCGATCAGGCCACAATATCGAGTGTTGTATGTAGTAGTATAATATACAAGTCATTTGCCACTTTTGAACATTCTCCAAGATCAAAGACGGTGCACAACACAACCAATATATCCATAACCCACTGATGACTGCAACTAAGCTCCCAGCAGTAGAAGATGAGCCATAGAAATAATGAGTAAGTACCTGATCCTTGAGTATCCTGGTCCACCTCCATCTCCTCCTCTTCTTCAGGCTCGTGATTCTCCAGTTGAGCTTTGCGGGCTTCCTGCAAGTATCAATAGAAAAACTAAGCAACAGGTAGAAGACTCCCCCTGCTGGACAAAGATGGCCTCACATATCAAGTAAAATCGAAAAGAGAGGCCATCTGATCCAGAGTGGTAATGAAATATAGCCAAAAGATCCACCTGCGAGCTAAACTGATTGGAAGCGGTTGGCTTTGATACTCAACTATCGAGAGGGAATGCTCTGGATCCCATAGAGCAGGGGTGTCAAACTCAAAAAGGCGGAGGGATGAAATGAAAAACTTAGACCAGGTCGAGGGCCAACAGTCATATTTATCCCCACCCCCCAATTTGGAATGATCGCACAACACCTGACAATTTGCACCGCGTGCTATAGCCGCAGTGGGGGGGGGGGGGGGGGGGGGGAAACACCCTTGGTGTAGGAAGGCAGGAGGTAGTCAGGTGACCCCTGTATAGGAAGCCAGACATAGGTGCCCCAGTATAAGTATCAAGGCATAGGTGCACCCAGTTTAGGTTAGCTAGGTAAGTGACCCCAATATAGGTAGACAGGCATAGGTGCACTCAGTATAGGTTAGCCAGGTAGGTGCCCCCAGGATAGGTTAGTCAGGCATAGGTGCAACCAGTATAGGTTAGCCAGGTAGACAGCTCCAGTATAGGTAGCCATGATAGTTGCCCCCAGAATAGGTTAGCTAAGTAGGTGCCCCCCAATATAGGTTAGCTAATTAGGTGCCCCCCAATATAGGTTAACTAGGTAGGTGCCTCCAATATAGGTTAGCTAAGTAGGTGTCCCCACTATAGGTTAGCTAGGCAGGTGCCCCCACTATAGGTTATAGCTAGGCAGGTGCCCCCACTATAGGTTAGCTAGGCAGGTGACCCCACTATAGGTTAGCTAGGCAGGTGACCCCACTATAGGTTAGCTAGGCAGGTGACCCCAATATAGGTAGACAGGTATAGGTTAGCTAGGTAAATGGCCCCAGCATAGGTTAGCTAAGTAGGCGACCCCAGTATAGGTTAGCTAGGTAAGTGGCCCCAGTATAGGTTAGCTAGGTAGGTGGCCCCAATATAGGTTAGCTAGGTAGGTGGCCCCAGAATAGGTTAGCTAGGTAGGTGGCCCCAATATAGGTAGACAGGTGTAGGTTAGCTAGGTAAGTGGCCCCAGTGTAGGTTAGCTAGGTAAGTGGCCCCAGTGTAGGTTAGCTAGGTAAGTAGGTGCCCCCAGTAGGTAGCCAGCCTTATCCTCCCCCCTCTTTCCTCGGCCGCCGCTGGTCCGTCCTGCACCGAAGCCTGCTCCCTTCATCCTCTTCACTACATTCCCGGCCCCCGGCATGCAGCACAGGAATCCCCTGTGACGCGAAGACACCAGAGCGGCTCCCTCTGTAACGTTGCGTACTTACTGCGACGTTACCGAGGGAGCCGCTCTGGTGTCTTTGCATCACAGGGGATTCCTGTGCTGCATGCCGGGGATGTAGTGAAGAGGATGAAGGGAGCAGGCTTCGGTGCAGGACGGACCGCCGACTCCATGGGGTAAAGGAGCGGTGGCCGAGGAAGGAGGGGGACCGGCTAGCAGGCCGAGAAGGAAGACTTAAGCCTTCCTTACTTGAGAAGCGGAGCAAGGGAGAGGGAGGGCAGAGGGGCAGAGCCGGCCACCAGAATAGCAGATGAGGGATGGGAGGGCTGGAGCTGGGAATGTGGCCGCGGGCCAAAATCAATGTATGATCATAAAAGCACTGGCGGGCCAACTTTTATCGCTCTGCGGGCCAAATTTGGCCAGCGGGCCAGAGTTTGACACGTGCCATAGAGCCTTTTCCAATCCTCTCTCCGTGCCCTTGTTTAACAGTCGTCCACCGTTGAAATTCGTTGCCTTTGGGAGTCTTTTGAAAGTGATGCGTCCCTTAGTGCTTCTAAAGACAGGTGCATCTGAATGGCGCATACATGAGCCTGGACTTGCGCATGAGCAGTGCAGATCGGTCTGTCTTTGGAAATATTCAGGAACATGAGTACTTGGGGGGGATGACAGCGGTGGACCAAGGGCACAGAGAGGACCATATCTCATCCAGGATATTACCTCTCCGTCTAACATTTTTTTTTTAACATGGCTTCAGATTTCTTTCTTTCCAACAGCAGCTATAAACAAGTAAGCACCATAACAACATTGCATGTTCACCACCAAATAGGGTACAGTTGGCAAAACAAATATAGAGAAGAAAAAAAAAAAAAAAAAAAAAAAAAAAAAAAGATTTGGGAATTCTGGTAAGCGGTATCCAATGCCAAGCAACAACTTCAAGGGCAAATAAGCACAGGACCAAAGTTGTGACCGCCTGACCAACACAGGTACAAACAGCTGTTGGAACCACAACGCGTTTTTTCATTTACTGATTTACTGGTGTGACATTTTTCTGATCACGGCTCCTATGTAGGTTACCCGACACTTTATTTTATTTTTTTTTAAAGCACGTACGAGGCGAAATTGCTAAAAAAAAAAAAAAAAGTAAAATTACCTGCCTCATCTTTTATGGCACGGAGGACGCCGTCCGCGCCCTCCGTGCCGATCCGCCAGGTCACCCCGCTCATTAGCCCCCCGGGCCGGCTGCCGACTCCACGGCCCGGGCTCTCCTGCCTCTCGCAACATGGCCGCTTCCTCTGGCCGCGGCTGCGCAGCTCTAGGGCCAACCCCCCTGATCCACGCTACGTATCGTGGATCGGGGGGGGGGGGGAGGGAGGGGGTTGGCCTTAGAGCTGCTCAGCCGCGGCCAGAGGAAGCGGCCATGTTGCGAGAGGCAGGAGAGCACGACCCGGACTGTGGGGTCGGCAACCGGCCCGGGGGGCTAATGAGCGGGGGGACCTGGCGGATCGGCACGGAGGGCGCGGACGGCGTCCTCCGTGCCTTAAAAGATGAGGCAGGTAATTTACTTTTTTTTTTAGTAATTTTGCCTCGTTAGTCCTTTAAAGCCGACTGTCTGAACAGAGGGATTTTCTATAAAAAGGTTTGTGCTCAAAAAACAGCAAAGAAGTAAAAATATTCTAAAAACAAAAGAAAGGAAAGATGGATTGGTTTTGCCTTTGACTGGACCCCATCTTTCATCATTCTTAAATATCAAGAGATCAACAGCTTACCTGAGCCTCCAACTCCTTCTCATTCATATCTCTGTGTTTCACCACCAGTACAGCGTTAGTTCCAGACTGGACTCCAGCTTTCACCCTCCTCTTACTGAGACGCACTCTGTACAGGAGAGGCAAGATAGGATTAACTCCAATACTCTCAAAAAAGCCATCTAAATGGTGTTAATTCAAATGAACACAGAAGCATTTAAAAACATAGTAATAGCAGACGTGCGACAGCGGCACTTCACTACCAGGGAGAAGGATAGGGAGCCACGTGAGGAGGCTAGACAGAGAGCTTCCACCTGTCTGGCCACTTCCTCTTTCCCAGTAGTAAGAGCAGGGTCAACCAGGTACTTCTATTAATGTAAAAGGACCTCATTTCTGGGGGACCCATTGAAAATCATACCTAGGAATAGGTACAAGAGTTTACCAGTGGGAGTTTAATATCACTTTAATACCAAAACTATAGGAAAGGTTGTTTCTGTTCATCTGGTTTTCTTGGCAAAAGTTAACTGGAGTGGGCTGCCAATACCTTCTCCAAATAGATGCGAAAAAGTAAAAGTCATAACAGATTTTCCTTCCTAGGATCAAAGATCTCTGCATAAGGAGACTGCAGCCATGAAATAGATGCTTCTTGCTTGGAATGAAAGCTATGGGAAATTTGGACAAGATACTAAAAGGATATACTGTAGATGTCACGTTACCAATAAATATCAGGATAGTTAGAGTTATGGTCTTCCCAGTAGGAGCACATGGCTGTGAAAGTTGGACTAATAAGGAAAATGCATGCTTTTGAGCTGTGAGTGTGGAGAAAGCTACTGAGAGTTCCCTGGACTGCCAGAAGATCTAACCAGTCAACACTTAAAAGAAATAAGGCCAGTATGTTCACTAGAAGGGTTGCTAATATTAAAATTTATACTTTGATCACATAATGAGAAGACCATTTTTTTGAGAGAAATATTTGACATTTAGAAAAATTGAGGGCAAAAGAAGGGGAGGACGACTGAAGGCTGAAGCTATGAACATACCTATACAATAGCTGAAAAAGCACAGTGATTAATAAACACATCTGGCATGCAAAAGAACCATATAATCATGAAGAATCGGCGCCAAACAAAATTGCAGAATACGACAGGTAGAACTAACAGGTCGCATAATCTAACCTGGTCTCCAGCTCATTGTAGTAGACACCATCACCCTCTCGGAAGATGAAGAAGTAGTTCTCCTCGTATCCCTTGCTGGCCTTGTTCTTAACGTTCCAGTTGTACTCTCTGGCGATCTTGTAGTCATATCTACAAAATAAAATCGTAATTTCACAGCAATCCTTGAGAATTTTATTTAGTAAAACAAAACAGTCTGCCCAACACTAATTTTAGTGGACAGAAAAGAGCCTTCGCAAAAGACACAAAGATTTGGACTCGAGCTGTTTCTTCACTTACATGTCTTCAGCCATGTAGTCCATTCCCTCATCCTGGTCTCTCTTGCGTTTACGCATGGTGTCCTCGGATGGCAGGAAGTACGCCACAAACTGGTTGCCTTCTTCGTCCATCATACCTCTGTAAGGCAGAACAGAGATTACACATCTCAGACTCCATCTTGTATGCAACTTCTTAGCCTTACAGTAGTGTATAATGCAGATCCTGATCTCCATGAGAGGATAATCTTACCTGATCATGGCCTGTGACATCATATCCAGCGCTGCAGATGACACCGCCTCTTTGGGTGCAGGATCAGAATCAAAGATGACCTGAGCGCAGGGGTTAATCCACATCTGGGAATGGAAAAACAGGAAAATCTGATCAAGATTAAGTGGTGCAAGGTGTTCAGATTCCCAGTCTGGGAGTAAATCCTTGTACATTGAATCATGAGGTTGACCCATGAATGGACACCTTAAAGGGATATTTAAAGGACCTCTGTTGCGAAAATTTTAAAATTAACATATACATTTAAGAGGTATGTTTCTTCCAGAGTAAAATGAGCCATAAATTACTTTTCTCCTATGTTGCTGTCACTTACAGTAGGAGTAGAAATCTGACAGAACCGACAGGTTTAGACTAGCCCATCTCCTCATGGGGGGGTTCACAGGGATTTCCTTAGTTTCAAAATGCACTTAGTGAATGGCATTTGCTCCGCCCAACTGCCAAATAAGTGTATAGTGAGCAGGGAGGCTGGCCAGCATCTTTGAATAAATCTTTTTCAGGGAGGGTCTTTATAAAGAATAAAGGCCATGCTGAGAATCCCCTGTGGAGAGATGGACTAGCCCAAAACCTGTCGGTAATGTCAGATTTCTATTATCTACTGTAAGTGACAGCAACATAGGAGAGAAGCAAGTTATGGCTCATTTTTCTGAGGAAGAAACGTACTTCTTATTTGTATGCGTTTTAAATTTTAAGATTTTCGTGACAGTTCTTTAAGACAGACTACAAAATGCAGTTTAACTTACCTGGGACTTCTACCGGGTCCCTGCAGGCAGCCTGTGTACTCCAAGATGCTTCTGTCCCCCTGCCGCGGCTCAGTTTCAATTTCGGCGACTGAGCCTGTGGCCGGCTACTGCGGGAGCTTCCTATGCAGGAGCAGTACGAGAAAATCTCTACTGCACCTGCGCAGGACGCTCCAGGCACCGGGAGCGTGAACAAGGATGCGCGCAGCCCAGGTCGCGCAGTGACCCGTTGTCGCCGAAAACAAAACTAAACCACAGCGGGGGACCGGAGCATCCTACAGTACCAGCACAGGCACAGGAGGGCAGTAGAAGCCCCAGGTAAGTAAAACTGTATTTTGTAGTCTGACTTAAAGTACCCCGTTTAATGCCTTTATATTAGCTGTGCTGTGACACAATAGTCACAGCACAATACTCCCCCTTTAGCACCCCCCGCTCTGCTCAGCCACTTGAGGATGAGCTGGAAGGAAGTGTACTTCCTCCTCTCTGCCAATCCCAAGGAACACCCCCCCTTTATTAGTTCCTATCTGCACAGCGCACTGGAGAGCTGCGCTGTGTGCGGAACTGAGGTAATTTAGCTCAGAATGATAGTGAACTAATAGATGTATTAGTACACGTTCTGAGCTGAATTCCCTCAGTACCGCACACAGCGCAGCTCGCGTTGCAGATACGAACTGGTAGCGGCGAGTAGAGGGGGGCGTTCCTGAGGATGGGCAGAAAGGAGGAAGTACTGACACTTCCTTCCAGCCTGTCCTCAACGTTGTGCTCCAGTCAAAGCCTTTGTGGCTGAGCAGAATGGGGGACGGGGGAGGGAGGCGCTAAAGGGGGAGGAAGGTGCTGTGCATATTGTCACTGCACAGTTAATAAAAAAAAAAATTAAAAGTATGTTATTTCCATCTGAGGTCAGAGGTACTTTAGGTTTCCATTTAATGTAGATCAGTGTACACCCATGTACATTTTCATCCCCGGTACCCACTTGGAGTGGATTGTCCATTTTTATAGGTTTTCATTGCATCCATGCACCCGGCGTTTTGTGTTCCGTTCTGCATACCATGTGGAGGAGGCTCCTATTTCTAACAATAGAATCTGCTTCCTGCATTTAGCAGATGCGTAGAAAATGTACCGAATGGTAAGTTTTCTCTGCGAACCAAGCCGAAGAGGCCTGCTCCTAACCGCTTACACTGCCCCCTACTGGATAACTGAAGTCAATGTGGCCAAACTAAAACAGTAAAATAGTGTCTTCAGCTGGACTTCAGGATCTAACAAAGACACAAAGAAACATCACAGAAGGACTAGGGGCTCTACCACAGTGTTTCTCAACATTTTATTGGTATGTACCCCTTTTTTTCTACTCACCAAGTACCCCCTAGCATGGTAAACATTATCACACGTACCCCTTGACAAATATATATTTAATCGTAGTACATTATAATTGGTTCTAAACCATTTCCAAGCATTTACTATTGCTTTTAATTAGCGAAAATACTAATTTGGTGCTGTTTAAATAAGATGTATCATTTTCTAAAACTCTAAATTTGTTATTTTTGGTTAAGTATATCAAGCCCGAGTACCCCCTAGAACCCTCAGAAGTACCCCCTGGGGTACGCGTACCACACGCTGAGAACCTATGCTCTACCACACTGCAGAGTGCTGAAAGAACAAAACAAAAAAAAACCACGCTCCCAACACCTAGCATTAAAATTGTGGTAAAAGTGCTGTTGGGAGAAATCGCACCCCCCCCCCCCCCGCTATTCCTTTAACTTTGTAAAACACTGATCAGCTTTAGATCACAGTTGGGGAGGGACAGAACCACTGTCTCAGTATTACTGCTGTGTCCCAAATTAGGATATTCTCTCGTATCTTTGTGGGAGGGGACATAACTAGACTTCCTTCTATAATTTTTAGTGCCAACGGCAATACTAGGTTCTTCAGTATTCATATACACACACAAAACTTTGTGCCAAGTAAGGGACTGTTACCTTGAAGTCAGGGAACACGGGCATAACCTCCACTGGGGTGACACGTGGCTTGCTGTAATGCTGAGCGATCTACGCGATAAAAATAGAACACGTTAATAGAGACATTATGGAGCCATCCTATATCACAGGACCACCATGCATTTCACTTACAGATTTCTGAGCATCTTCAAATGTCTTCTCAATGGCTGCGATCTGACTGTCTCTGTCCTTGTAGATGTCCTCCTCTGTGAACTGCTGCTTGACAGACACGCCGATTCTGCAGTCACACAAACACCACACAACAGCATGAGAACACGAAACGCAAGGGAGTCTGGGAAATCACACCAGAAACATTGGACTTACTTGACTTCAGGCTTCTCATTGGAGACACCGTATCTGTTGAACTCTGTGGAGATGTACTCAGTCTTCCTCATCCAAGGTACCACTTTAGCATGTTGCTGGGACCTACAAAGAGAATAAAAAAAAAAAAAACCACAGGACTCATTAATAACCGCAATGCAAAAATGAGCCTTTTATGGGTGTTAACCCTTTAGTTGTCAATTTAAAGGCTTACAAGTGCTCCAGGCAAATTTTAGCAATTTATATCTTATTTGTTACATTTCCTTGCTTCTAATTAGTACTGCTGTAATGTGTATTTATGGCCACTTATCACCAGGGGGCAGTATGAGACAATAACAGAGGACTTCTGCTTTCAGTTTCTGTATTTTCTGCTAGCAGATAGAGAGATCAAAGCATTCCAAGAATTTACTGCACAACAAGTTCTGCCAACTGAGGTCAAAAGCAGAGCACTTATCTCAAATGAGCGAACTATATTGAAGCTGCTGTTGGGTTAAGCAGTAATATGAGTCACTAGATTATGCGCATTGAACATTTTTGTCCTTCAGAAAGTTAACTGCAAAAGCTTTAATGCACACCTGAACTGAGAAGGGAACGGGTGGCTGACATAATGTATTTCCTTTTAAACAATGCAGACTGCCTGGCTGTCCTGCTGATCCTCAGCCTCCAATACTTTTAGTCATAGACCTTCAACAAGAATGCGGATCAGGTGTTTCTGACTGAAGTCTGACTAGATTAGCCACATGCTGGTTTTAGGTGTAGGATTCAGTTACTACTGCAGCCAAAGAGATCAGAAGGGCTGCCAGGCAACTGGTATCGTTTAAAAGAAAATAAACATGGTGGCCTCCATATCCCTCTCATTTCGGTTGCTCTTTAAAATCTCTCAAACCAATTATGTGACCAGTTTTCTGATTGGCAAAAGCAGCAGCGTTTGGCTGAGTACTAGGCTATCATGCAGCTGGTCTAAAATGTGGTGCTATGATCAATCCCAGCGCTTGGGAGTGGTGGGAGTGGTGCTCTGATGACATCATGGTAATGGCGAAGGGGGAAGGTCAATGATAGACGTGGACAGGGGGTAGGTTAGTGTTAGGAGAGATGAGAGGGGCAGATTAGTTTTAGGCATTAAAAGGAAAGGCGGTAGGGGGAGGGCGGATGAAAAAGGTTAGTGTGAGAGAGTAGTAAACAGAAAATATGCTGAAAAAGGAATTTCAGCAATATCCAGTGACAAAAAGAAATGTTGAAAATAAAGAATGTACACATCAGCAGAGCAGGATCACCCACAAGACAACCCATGCATCTGCCTGGGGTTCAGTGGGCATCGAGGGGCTGCACTGCCACTTCCTCTGACCAACTTCCCATCTCACTTTACCAAAAAGACTACAGGACGAAGTGAAGGCTGGTACCTTGCCTTGGTTCATTTCAACTGTAAAACCAAATAGGTTTCCCATAGCATCCAGCCAGGATAACGTTTACAGGTACTTCATCAATCGCATACCTCTTGGAGCTGGTCGGAGCCTGAATTTCCTCTTCTAGAAGCTTTTCATCTGCTATATCCAAGGGAACTGCAAATCAAAGAAGATATATTCAAAATTCTGACATGATTTTTCGCATTATCCTAAACAGGAGATTCTGCTTTTGTTACAAAATTGCCATAAATATCGATGAAAGCTGCACTAGTCTGGATTTGAGGTTTTAAAACTTTTACATTTCAACTTGTGATACTCTGCAACTATGGCAACAGTAAGCCGTTTGGAGTACAGGCTATTAAATAAATAAATAAATAAAAAGTCCCACTTGCTGCAGGAGTAATTTAGCTGAACAGGAACCATTATAACTCACTTTCAGCACTTGCATTAATCCACTGACTGTCAACACATTCTGATAATCCTAACTGCTTTGTCTTCCTGTACATAAAAACAAATAATGCAAACAGAAGCAATGTTTTCTGTTAATTATTTCAGTATACAGAGCTAAGCTGAACAGACTGCATTTTTCAACAAAGGCAGGACTTCCTTTCGGAGCTGCCATTTTGACAGAGGGCATAACGCCGGAGATATTTAGATGTTGCTCAGCCGAAAACATTTTTCCTATCGTTTCCTATTGCCCACGAGAAATATATACGTTTTCTCGAATAGATCACCAGTATGGCTGATATTGTGGTGAAACCCTCTGTAAGGTGGTGTATAACATAGCAGCCATATTGTATCGCGTGGAAGCCATATTTTTCTATCTGCTGTGTATCTTTCAGAGGTGTATGTATGTTAAGTGGCCACTCTGGCAGCTGGCTTCAGGGTAATTGGACACCTGGCGGATGGAAGTGTGCCAATGTGAGTTCTGCATGTAAATTAAATCTGCATTCAGTGTCCAGCAGGAAAGCTACCATTGTCTGCCTCTAATTAGGAAACACTTAGGGTGCATACACACATCAGACTATAGTCTTTGAAAAATGAAAGATTACAGACCAATCTTACCACCCTTCATGTAGTATGAGAGCCATACCTTCAGTCTTTTCTACAGAGCTGAACTCCCCATCAGAAAAAAATCTTTGCAAGATGCTGCACACAAAGATGCTGTACAGACACAATAGATCAGTATCTGCAAATGATCTGTTCCTGCCAAAGATCCGTTCCTGAAAATTGCATTCATAGTCTATAAGATCTGCAGATCATCATACACACCTTCTTTAACAGTCAGCTCCATAGAATAGACTGTGTACAAATGCTCTCATACTACATGAAGGGTGGTAAGATAGGTCTGTGATCTTTCATTTTCCAAAGACTATAGTCTGATGTGTGTATGCACCTTTAATCAGACAGTTGCAATACCACTTTGAAGCCTATACAGGTGATCGGCTACCCTTTGGTCTGAATAGGAGAGCAGGAAATGCTAAATTGGTTTGCTAGCCTCTGGCAAGGAAATAGCTGATAGGCTAATAGCAGGCATGTCCTTAGCTTTGATCTGCTATGTCTCAGATGTGTATTTTGCTTGGGCAATTGTCACCTGGAGTAGGGAAGTCTTTTTGATGTGTGTGCTAAATTACAATTTTACCTTTGCAAATTAGATCTATGGGGAGAGGGGAAATCTCTGCAAAGATCAAAAGTGGGGCAGGAAAAACCTTTGAAGTTTGCATATCACAGCCAGAAAGGATATGACAAACGTTCTGTGCAAACCTTCGGAGGCAGGTTGGACTTGTACCCCTAGGCCACAAATGGGCCTATAAGAACCCGCACAGGACCTTCACAACTTGTAGTTCCCTGGAGATAGCAAAGATGCCAGAACTGCCCCGACTACTGGTCAGAGGACTGCATTCTCCCGCAAACAACGATCAAACCGTAACGCTGGTAACGTTTATCCTTATTTATTTTTATGCAAACTGTCTTATTGTGTATCTTTGTAACTTTTATCTTTGTAATTGTTACTTTGTTTTTGTAAATCTTTTGTATGTATTTTCTGCATTGTTCCACTTTTTTTCTGGAATATTAAATCTTTATTTAAAAAGTTTGACTTCTGATGTACTAAACTAGCTCATAGCCTAGAAAGAGACTGCAGTGTAATTTACGTTACAAGCTCCGTGCCTGATTGTGCCTTGCTACTGTACGATTGTATTGTGTGTGTGGCGTTCCCGTGTTTGGCCTAAGCGCAAAGCAGACCCAAATATGAAAACGCGGACTTGCGTGCAGATCACTCGACAGCAGAGTGGGAATCGTTGAAGTGTCTAGAAGCAGCTAGTGGTGGCAGTGAGAAGTGCTTTGAGGGGCGACAGCCTTGTTGTAGCTTGAATAAGGCTGCTCCCCGCTTGATCTGGTCAGACCCGCAGTCGGGAACCGTATCTGCAGGCGTGCCGCGGGGCCGGTTCCTGACACCCTCCCAGAGTGTGATGTCCTGACAGTTTGCGGTGTGTGAACCTCGTTACATTGTGGGAAATAATGGCTTTTTTTCAACTGCCAAGCAAGCAGGGTCTCCCTCTGTGCATAGAACTCAGTAACGAACATTCTGCACAGATCACCTGGCAGAACTAAACCAGTGATAAATTCCAGAATGTAAATCAGGGAGAGGAAAGATTTTACAATGGGCAAACAGGTTACTCATCCTACAGTTTGGTCTCCACCCACACTCACCGTTTGCATCAATGCGATAGGTATCTGGATTGATTAAGTCGATGGTGACCCCCAGGTCAGGCTCAGTGAGAAGGTCATGCTTGTGCTGCTTCTCTAGAGAGGTGGCTTTGTACTGCACAAATCTGCAGGAGGAAGAGGAGGAGCCTGGTCAGGAGGGAACAGTTTTCATGAAAACATCACATGTTCCTGTTGCCAACTTACCTGTTTTGGTCGAAGGGATATGTGATGAACTTGGGGTCGAAAGGGATATCGGGAAGAGTATTGCAATATTTCACTCGGCAGACAATCCCAGACCTGGAGCGGGAAAATTTACAAACGTGAAATAAGGTACAAATTTAAAGGGAATCTGAAGTGAGGAAACGCGCTTCCGGCTAGATACTTCCCTATGTAGGATGGAAGGCTCCGGATACAGTAGAGTTTTCCTGGTCCTCGCTCTATCCTGTCATTCCTGCGCCGTCCCCGATTGAAGTAATTTGGCCTGCTAAGTGAAATAGCTGTTTGGCCCTCCTCTGGCAGCCTCCAGAAGTACTTGTGTCTCCAAGTACTTTCAAAGATGAGCGAGCTCATGCCGTGCAAATGCAAGCATGGACTCGAGCATGTGCAGTATGGGCGAGCCAGTCTTTGGAAATACTCAAGGAGTGCCGAAAACCCAGTTGGTCACATGATTTAAATGGGGGTGGGGCGGCACAGGAATGACAGGATGGACCAAAAAAAGCTCTATTGTATCCAGAGCCTTTCCACTGCATAGTAGGGATCTAGCCTGAATTAAGTCACATCCAGATGGCGTGACGTACATGAATTAATAATAAGTTCCACCATGTCCAATTGCTTAACAGCCGATAAAAAAAATAACCGTCTATCAGCCCTTTCCTACCAGTCGGCAAAATAATTAGCTTCTAATCAACAGACAATCTAAATATTTGGAAAGGATGGCTTATGAGCCCAAGGTACTCTTGGTCTGTGTGCACAAGATAACAGCTCCAGCAAAATGCTAGGATTTGGTAGACTCCATTGCTCACAGAAAGGACAGTTCCCACTACAAGCTTGGTGCTGGCCTTTCTAGAGATTCTGCTGCAGGCATTTTGGTGGTTCTGACTAGTGATCTGATGCCCACAGGAGCCAGTGGAACATCCTTCGAACTCCAAGTGCCAATTAATGCCTGTCAGTGTCAGTCAACACCAATCAGCTCAACACTAGCCTTATTTCAATGTTCACAGCGCAACCATGCCCTGATGTATAGGCAAGACAAATAATTATATTGTGCTTTTCTCCTGGTGGACTCAAAGTGTCAGAGCTGCAGCCACTAGGGCGCACTCTAAAGGCAGTGTTAGGGAGTCTAGATCAAGGACAGAATAGGGGCTGGCTTACTGAACAGGGAGAGCCGAGGTTTGAACCCTGGTCTGCTGTGTCAGTGTAACCAGTACGCTATCCAGCCATTGCTGGATAGTGGTTGGACTGAAGGCCTAGTCCTGAGGATTCCTTCAGCTCAGAAGCTGCCCACATTGCACGGATAACGGCCTTCAAACTAAATCCCATACTGGACAAATGACTGCTAGAACCTCACTCTCACTCTGGTTTTTCCTCTCCTTTTCCTTATACAAGAGACTCCGTATTGCTCCAATTCACAAGTAACTCACCGCTCTGGAACTGTCCGGTGAGCATTGGATCTGAAACGCAGAAGAACAGAACAATGTCATTTGTAAACTGAAAACAGCCACATAATCACAGCATGCAGAAATAAAAAGGACCTCATGTAAAATGACTACCACCCAAACCCGACATATTTAGTAAACCAGTTATGGAATGCTTGCTAACATCTAATTGACTCGTTTGTTTCATAGCGTATAAGCACCTTTAAGGCTCATAGACACATCCAACAAATCCGCCTGATTGTCATATGATTTTGGTCTGTTGGACGACAGTCAGGCATGTGTAAGCGTGGCAAACATCTAGACGAGTGACTGATAACAGGCAGTTTGCCCGATCCATCAGGCGGTTCAACACACACGACTGTTGCGCTGATATCGTGCAGTTGGCCAAGCGTGTACAACATTGTTTGAACAACGTACTTGTTTTGAATGTGGCCATATCATGCAGTCCGTCGGTTCGCTTGCGTGCACAGTATGTAAATGAGCTGGTTGTTTGGATGGTTGATGTGCGGAAAGTTGTGTAATCGCTTGGCCATGTTGCCAGTCATGTCACCGAGTTGGTTGTGCACTTTACTGGACGAGCCTTGTGGAATCAGCAGACTATAGCAAAGCATCAATACTCTATACTGGACTAGACACAGAACATTTATATTGCACTTTTCTCCTGGCGGACTCAACGCGCCAGAGCTGCAGCCACTAGGACGCGCTCTATAGGCAGTAGCTGTGTTAGGGAGACTTGCCTAAAGTCTCTTACTGAATAGGTGCTGGCTTACTGAACAGGCAGAGCTGAGATTCGAACCCAGGTCTCCTGTGTCAGAGGCAGAGCCCATACACTAGATGTAAACAGAAACTCCAGCCTTGTGAAGCTGTATATGGCACAGGGCTTCATCATTTAAAAAAATCCCTGAAAATCATCTAAACTCACTTTGTAGAGTTGATAGGAGTCTCCCCTGTGTAATAACATAATAGCCACACACAGTATATAGTGATGATACATAATGGATGCCCCCTGCACACAGCTTCAGTAAAGGAACAAGTTCCCTGGCGACCTCCCGGCTGCCTGCAGACAAGATAAGCCATGACTTACCGGTGGCCCTCCTCCCGCTGGGCTTGTGTTTGGATAGTGGGCGCCATGTTACCTTACAGCACACAGCCCCCGACCGTACGCATCCCACAACCCGGATGCAAGGGTCCTGAATAGCTCCACCTCTAGTGCCGTAAAATCGCAGGCATTGCCGTAGCCAGCCCTGGCATTAGGACCTATAGGGCCAGGCGCCGCAAAGCACGACGGGATTTGTAGTCTGGAATGAAAGCAGGCAGCTATTGTTGCTGTGTGGAATATGGAAGGAAAGACCGGGGTGGAGTTACAGAAGGCCGCCTCTGATTCGCTAGAAACTTTGTGTGATTGACACTGAAGACTGGGGAAGCCATGGCGGCGCCCATGAACCAAGTGCTCGGTGGTCAGCCTTCTGCTGGCGGCGGGGGCCCGGGGCCACAGATGGGTCCTATTGGAAGCCAGCAGCAGCAGCTGGGAATGCAGCAGCAACAGCAGGACTTTGACCCGGTGCAGAGATACAGGATGCTCATCCCGCAGCTGAAGGAGAGTCTGCAGGTAGTACTGGAGGAAGCCAGGCTTACAGGACAACTCCTGATTATTTATTTATTTCTTAAAGGACACCTGAAGTGAGCGGGACATGGAGGCTGCCATATTTATTTTCTTATAAGCAATACCAGTTGCCTGGCTGTCCTGTTCATCCTCTGCCTCTAATACTTTTAGCCATAGACCCCGAACAAGCATGCAGCAGATCAGGTGTTTCTGACATTACTGTCAGATCTGGCAAGATTAGCTGCATGCTTGTTTCTGGTGTTCTATATTGTTTTATACTTCTCACTTCAGTTTCCTTTTTAAAGGATACCCCAACTGAAATGTGACATAATGAGATAGACATGTGTATGTACAGTGCCTAGCACACAGATAACTATGCTGTGTTCCTTTTTTTATTTTTCTGCCTGCAAGAGTTAAATATAAGGTATGCAAGTGGCTGACTCAGTCCTGACTCAGACAGGAAGTGACTACAGTGTGACCCTCACTGATAAGAAATTCCAACTATAAAACACTTTCCTAGCAGAAAATGGCTTCTGAGAGCAAGAAAGAGGTAAGAAAGGGGAATTTCTTATCAGTGAGGGTCACACTGTAGTCACTTCCTGTCTGAGTCAGGACTGAGTCAGCCACTTACATACATGATATTTAACTCTTTCAGGCAGAGAAAGAAAAAAAGGAACACAGCATAGTTATCTGTGTGCTAGGCACTGTACATACCCATGTCTATCTCATTATGCCACATGTCAGTTGTGGTATCCTTTAACCTCCCTGGCGGTAACCCCGTGTGTGACACGGGGTAAGCCGCCGGAGGGTGCCGCTCAGGCCCTGCTGGGCCGATTTTCATAATTTTTTTTTTGCTGGACGCAGCTAGCACTTTGCTAGCTGCGCCAGCACTCTGATCGCCGCCGGCCCCCGCCCGATCGCCGCTATTTGCTGCGGCGCGCGGCCCCCCCCCCCCCAGACCCCAGCGCTGCCTGGCCAATCAGTGCCAGGCAGCGCCGAGGGGTGGCCCGGGACTCCCAATGACGTCCCGACGTCAGTGACGTCGGTGACGTCATCCCGCCCCGTCGCCATGGCGACGGGGGAAGCCCTCCAGGAAATCCCGTTCTATGAACGGGATTTCCTGATCGGAGATCGCCGAAGGCGATCGAAGCGGGCGGGGGGATGCCGCTCAGCAGCGGCTATCATGTAGCGAGCCCTCGGCTCGCTACATGATTAAAAAAAAAATTTTTTTTTAAAAAACTGCTGCGCTCCCTCCTGGCGGTATTTTTCATACCGCCAAGGAGGTTAAGCTGGCCATACATTTATCTGGTCACACTTGGCGGCTTGATCGAATCAGATAAAAATCCTTGTTGCCAGTGCCACAAGCATGCCCGATCAATGATTCGTCAGATTAGTAGAATGGTTGATTGATTGCGCGGTGGTAACGGCTTGTGATAAATGTGAACACTGAACCTGATGGAACTCTCTCAGCCACTGTCCCTCCCAAATGTTTTCCGAGCAGACCGCGACAGCACCATCTCTGGGAAAAGGAAAGGTGGAGGTATCTGTTTTTACATCAGCCCCACCTGGTGCTCCAACACCTCCATACTTGCCAAAGTATGCTCCCTGGAACTTGAGCCTCTCCTCATAAACTGCAGACCACAATACTCGCCCAGAGAGTTCTCTTCCTATGTCCTTGTTGGCGCATACATCCCTCCGGATGCTGATGTCAAATCTGCCCTACGCATTCTCAGCGACACAGTCACGCAGTGGGAGACGTCCCTCCCAGACTCTCTGTTCATTATAATGGGGGATTTCAATAGGGCAAAGCTCCACCAAGAGCTACCACGCTTCCATCAGCACATTACCTGCCCCACCAGGAACACTTAACACCCTTGATCACTGCTACACGGTCCTGAAAGGTGCATATAAGGCTGTTCCGTGGGCAGCACTAGGCTCATCCGATCACTGCCTCATCCACCTGATACCAACCTACAAGAGGCGCTTGGAAACTGCAAAACCAGTCCTGAAGTCCACCAAAGTATGGTCAAGTGAGGCTAAGCTACAACTTCAAGCCTGCTTCGACTGCACGGACTGGGAGGCCCTGGAATCACCAAACCTTGATGAGTGGACGGACAACGTATCATCATATATTAGCTTCTGTGGGGACCAGTGTATAACAACAAAAACTTTTAAACTTTATCCAAACGACAAACCATGGTTCACCAAAAAACTACGACATCTGCGGTATTGCAAGGAAGCTGCACACAGTGCTGGTAACCAGGAAGACTGCAGAAGGGCAAAAAACAACCTGAACAGGGAACTGAGAGGGGCCAAAAAGAGCTATGCGGAAAAGCTGAGACAGAAACTCTCCTCTAACGACTCCCGAGCTGTATGGAAGGGACTCAGGGTTGCCACCAACTATAAGCCCCCCCCCCCCTCAACAAGCAAATCCCAGCACTGAGCTTGTTGAGAACCTCAGCGACTTCTACTGTAGATTTGAGAACCAAACAGCAGGTGCAAGGCTACCGGAGCCACCTGCTCCTCCCTCCACCTCACCTGCTTCATGCCCAAACTCACCCTCTCTGACTGCGAACGAGGGCGACATCCTGAGGCTCCTGTCAAGGCTAAATACTAGGAAACAAAAAGTGGATTTGGGGAGCACTAGGGCAATATAATTCAAATGGCTTTATTAAAGACTCAGTAGCAAAAAAGATCATGCATACATAACATATAAAATCCCCCCATTAAAAAAATGACAGAAGCACCTATTAAATGGCCATATTAGTCCTATTGGAGTGCACTCCTATTGTTAAGAACTAATTTGTGTACACATTTATCTTCAGGCCCATATATAAGGTCAGCTTCAGTTGCAACAACCTGGAATCCAGTATGCAGTAATCACCTCTGTCACCCCGTTTGCAAAGTATAGCAAGCCTCTATGCCATATGCATATACGCATCAATTACAGACCCACTTGGGTCTAACCTCAATCCTGTTACTGGCTTTATCAAGTATAACTCACGTAACCTCCGGTGAACCTTCTGCTGGAATACATCATGGTGGGATGCCCTGGAATCGGGTTTCTCGACCACCGCTAACGATTGTATGATGTCCGCTCGGATCCCTTTTGGTTATCGGCTGTAAGTTGATTCTTTTCAGATTTCGTATCTATGTATGGCTGACTGGGAGGTGAGGAAGGATGCGGAGGCACGGGGGACGCTACGGAGGTAGCTTCCTGGATCGGCGTCACACAGCATGTGACGCGTTTCGTCACTCTGGACTTCCTCAGACGTACTGCGCATGTGCAGAGCTTTCTTTTATAGCCACGCTGGGACGCATAGAGATACGCTTATACGCATGTCCTTACTGGAGTGACATCTTGTGGACAAATTTGGAACTGTAGTTCAAGGGACAAAAAAGTTCATTATAAACTATAGAAATGATTTTATATTTAAATCCTTGTTCAGGCCGTTTGGGTATAGGCTTCCACATTGGTAGATCCACATGGATTCTTTTCTAAGCAGTTGTTTGTCAAAGTCTCCTCTTCTAGGACTTATATTTAATTTATAAATTCCTTTTACTTTAAAACCTGAAACATCAGTTATGTACCGTTCTAAAGTGCATTGCCAAAGGATTCAGTTTTTTCTTATCAATTGTGGTGCTTCTAATATTGGACAGGTGTTCTCCGATTCTTGCATTCAGTGGTCTATATGTCTTTCCAATATAGCTTAAGTTGCAAGGACAGCTTATTTTATAGATTACTTTTGAAGTTGTACAAGAAATAGTCATTTATATAAAAAGACTTAGTGCCATCATAGTTGGAAAAAGTGTCTCCTGTTTCAACATGTCTGCACATAGTGCAGTCGCCACATTTATGCATACCATTTCTTGCCATTTTTTTCTTTACCGTTACGCTCCAGCCATATTCGCTTTTCACCAATAGGTCGTTAAGGTTTACACCTCTTTTTGCAGCAATGTGCGGATAGTTTCCCACAATTTTAGATATAATTGGGTCACGTTGAAGTAAGTGCCAATGACTTTGGAGAATACCCCTTATTTCATTATAGTGAGCCCCATAGGTGGTCACCACACGGCAAATTGGATCCTGTTGATTGGCTGGAGTGCTGGTTCCATTAGTGGCTTTCCTTTTAAAGATTAGTTCTCTCCTATCCTTGGCCAGTGCCTTCTGATATGCGGCATCAATAATTTTATTGGGATACCCTCTTGCCCTCAATCTCCTCTTTAAATCACCTGCCTCTTTTTTGAAGTCCTCTAATCTGTTGCAGTTCCTTCTCAGTCGAAGGAACTGTCCTGTGGGCACCGCCCATTTCTGTGAAGGAAGGTGGGAGCTGCTGGCGGACAGTAGGGTATTCCCTGCTGATGGTTTCCTAAATGAGCTCGTAATCAGGGTATTATTGTTCTTACTAATCATTAGGTCCAGGAAGGAGATTGACGTGGGGCTGCTTGTATAGGTAAGGTATATATTTTTGTCATTTTTTATTTAAATCATCCACAAACATTTTAAGTTCCAAATCTGATCCTTTCCATATCATAAACACATCGTCCACATATCTGATCCAGAGGGCGACGTGCTTGTCGTACCCACGCATGCACCTCACCACCTCCTGCTCCCAATATCCTAGGTGAAGGCAGGCGTAGGCCGGCGAACACGCCGCCCCCATGGTTACTCCTCTTCTCTGTCTGTAAGTTGATCCATTAAATTCAAAGTAATTGTTATTCAGTATTAATCTCATTGAGTCCAGAACAAAGTCAGCATGTCGTTCATAATCTTCATAATGTTTAAATAGATAATATCTGAGGGCTTCTAGGCCCCTGTCATTAGGAATAGACATGGTTATAGATATCCCGTTTTTTCCTTTTTAAACCTAACTACTAGGAAAGCCTCAGGCCCAACATGCCTGAAAACCGGGGCACAACAGCTAGCTCCTATTCTCTCTGCCATCTTTACCAGATCCCTCCAGGAAGGCAAAGTTCCTGCTTGTTTCAAGAGGTCGACCATCATCCCTTTACCCAAGAAGCAGGGAGTCACCAACCTCAACAACTTCAGACCTGTGGCTCTTACATCCGTCATTATGAAAACTTTTGAGAGCATGGTCATGCCCCTTCTAAAAGTCTCAACAGAGCCCCTGCTAGACCCACACCAGTTTGCATACAGAGAGAACAGGTCCACTGACGACGCCATCAACATCTGCCTGGAGTCAGTCTACGAGCACCTGGACAGAGCGAACTCATACGCCAGGATCCTCCTCCTTGACTTTAGCTCGGCGTTTAACACCATCAGCCCTAAAATACTTCAGGAGAACCTTGCTGCGCTCAATGTCCACCCCTCCCTGCGCCTGTGGATCACCGACTTCCTCACAAACAGATCCCAGGTCGTCAAGCTGGGTACCATCTTCTCTCAGCCAAGGACCACCAACACAGGGGATCCACAGGGCTGCGTCCTGTCACCGATCCTGTTCTCCCTGTATACAAACAACTGCGAATCCACTGAAAGCTCCGTCAAAGTTATCAAATTTGCCGACGACACCACCATTGTGGGACTCATCACCAACAACGATCAGGAGGCTTACCGTCACCAGGTCGAAAGTATCTGGTGACGGTAATGATCAGCAAAAACTGTTGAGCTGATCATAGACTTTAGAAAACGCACCCCACCCCCAATCCATATAGAAGGCACGGAAGTCTCACGACTCCCCTGCGCTCGTCTCCTGGGCACAACCATCTCCGCTGACCTGAGGTGGAAGGCCAACACCACCTCCATCCAGAAGAAAGCCCAGCAGAGACTATTCTTCCTCCGCCAACTGAGGAAGTTCGGTATGGACCAGAAACTCCTGACAAGCTTCTACTCAGCCACAATTGAATCTGTCCTGTGCTTTTCTATACTGGTCTGGTACGCTGGCTCCTCTGCCAGTGACAGACACAAGCTACAGAGGGTCATGAGATCAGCGGAAAGAATCACTGGAAATCCTCTCCCGCCTCTACAACACCAGACTGTGCTCTAGAGCTATGCAGATCGCTAACGATTTCCTCACACCCAGGCTCTCGCTACTTCAGTCGGCTCCGTTCGGGTCAGAGGTATCGGTCCATCTCCACCAGGACCTCAAGGCCCAGGAACAGTTTCTTCCCCTCAGCAGTCAAATCACTGAACTCTCTAGACTCTCGCTCATCCCCCTCCACCACTGCACCGTCCTCCCATCAGCCTGTTCTTCCCCAACCAGAACCGTTCTTCCCCAACTAGCCAGAACTGTCCATTAAGCATGTCTGCACGGCAGATCTCCTTATTTACTGTGAACAAGGTTTTTCTCTGTTGTCATACTACATTATGTTTGATGTATGCTTCCTGTTATCTCTGTTGCCTGTCTTTTCCTGTACCTGCTTTGTGCCAAGCCCAATTCCGGGCACGACCAAGTCGTGCTTGGCTATACATAAATGATTCTGATTCTGAAAACACCATACAGTACTTTTAGCGACGATGGCAGCGGAAATTAACTTCTTAATTGATTCTCTAATAACGACCATAAATGATCAATAATGTTGAGGTCTGGGAATTGTGGTGGCCAGATGAGATGCTCAACTTCATTAGAATGTTCCTTGTGCCATTCTTTAACAATTCTAGCTGTATGGATTGGGGCATTATCATCTTGAAAGATGGCATTCCCCTCCGGAAATAGTTATTGAATAATAGGATGAACTTGGTCGCCCAAAATTCCTAAATAGTCTCGGCTGTTAATTCTTCTATGAAGGGAAATCATTGGCCCGTCAGATTTCCAAGAAATAGCACCCCAAATCATCATAGAACCCCCGCCATGTTTTACAGTTGGGAGAAGGCAGTCTGGATGAAATGCTTCTTTCGGGTGTCTCCAAACTTACACTCGGCCAGAGGTCGGAATTAAGGTATACAATGATTCGTCGGAGAAAATCACATTTTTCCACTGCTCGAGGGACCAATTCTGGTGGTTTCTACACCACTCTAAACGCTATGAAACATTTGTCTTTGAGAGCAGAGGTTTTCTAATTGCAGTTCTTCTGTGGAATCCAGATTTGTGCAGCTCCCGACGAACAGTTTTTGTGGAAACTGAGTTGTGTAGGTGTTCATTCAGCTTTGAGGTGATTTTAGGAGCTGTGGTCTTGCAAACTTTTCTAACAATTCGATTTAGAGTCCGACGGTCACTCTCAGACAACTGCGACTTTTGGCCACAACTGTGCTTTGCTGAAGACGTTTTTCCTTCTGTTTCAGGCAGTCATTACTTTTGAGACAGTACCTCTTGAAATGCCAAGCATTCCGGCAGTTTCTGTTACAGTAGCGCCTGCCATACAAGCACCAACAATTTGACCTCTCTGAAAGTCTGAGAGATCTGCCATTTTTATAAATTATAACCAACTTTGGTTTAAATATCTGTAAAAAACAATTATTTTAAATAAACATATCAAATAACAAAAATAAACAAAAAAAAGTAACATGTCAAGTTTTGATTGCTTAAAACATATTCAAAGATTATGATGCCAAAATGTTAGGTGCTTCCATTACTTTGTCCAACTCGTGTGTGTGTGTGTGTGTGTGTGTGTGTGTGTGTGTGTGTGTGTGTGTGTGTGTGTGTGTGTGTGTGTGTGTGTGATTAATAAAAAAAATACACACACACACGCATGCGCTTTTGTTCACTTTAAGCAATACCAGTTGCCTGGCTATCCTGATGATCCTCTGTCTCTACTACTTTTAGTCATAGACCCTGAACAAGCATATTGAGATCAGGTGTTTCTGGCATTATTGTCAGATCTGACAAGATTAGCTGCATGCTTTTTTTCTGGTGTTATTCAGACGTAACTGTAGCCTAAGAGACCAACAAGACTTCCAGGCAACAGGGGTCCCCAACCTTTTTGAGCCCGGGGCCCACTATCCCGACCAAAATTTTCTCCGGGGCCCCGGGGGTGAGTGGGCGTGGTTAGGTGGTTAGTGTCGGCGGCAGCAGCCCCCCCCTTTTTTCCCAGATTCCACAGTATAGCAAGTACAGTTTCCACAGTATAGCAAGTACAGTTAGCCCAGTATAGCAAGTACAGTTAATACACTATAGCAAGTACAGTTAGCCTAGTATAGCAAGTATAGTTACCCCAGTATAGCAAGTACAGTTACCACAGTATAGCCAGTACAGTTAGCCTAGTATAGCAAGTACAGTTACCACAGTATAGCAAGTACAGTTAGCCCAGTATAGCAAGTACAGTTACCACACTATAGCAAGTACAGTTAGCCTAGTATAGCAAGTATAGCTACCCCAGTATAGCCAGTAGTTACCCCAGTATAGCAAGTACAGTTAGCCTAGTATAGCAAGTACAGTTACCACAGTATAGCAAGTACAGTTAGCCCAGTATAGCAAGTACAGTTACCACACTATAGCAAGTACAGTTAGCCTAGTATAGCAAGTATAGCTACCCCAGTATAGCCAGTAGTTACCCCAGTATAGCAAGTACAGTTAGCCTAGTATAGCAAGTATAGTTACCACAGTATAGCAAGTACAGTTAGCCCAGTATAGCAAGTACAGTTACCACACTATAGCAAGTACAGTTAGCCTAGTATAGCAAGTATAGCTACCCCAGTATAGCCAGTAGTTACCCCAGTATAGCAAGTACAGTTAGCCCAGTATAGCAAGTACAGTTACCACACTATAGCAAGTACAGTTAGCCTAGTATAGCAAGTATAGTTACCACACTGAAGCAAGTACAGTTAGCCTAGTATAGCAAGGATAGCTACCCCAGTATAGCCAGTAGTTACCTCAGTATAGCAAGTACAGTTAGCCCAGTATAGCAAGTACAGTTAGCCTAGTATAGCAAGTATAGCTACCCCAGTATAGCCAGTAGTTACCCCAGTATAGCAAGTACAGTTAGACTAGTATAGCAAGTATAGCTACCCCAGTATAGCAAGTACAGTTACCACAGTATAGCAAGTGCAGTTAGCCTAGTATAGCAAGTATAGTTACCCCAGTATAGCTAGTACAGTTACCACAGTATAGCAAGTATAGTTAGCCCAGTATAGCCAGTATAGTTAGCCCAGTATAGCCAGTATAGTTAGCCCAGTATAGCAAGTATAGTTAGCCCAGAATAGCAAGTATAGTTAGCCCAGAATAGCAAGTATAGTTAGCCCAGTATCGCTGCCCCAGTGTCGCCAGTACAGTTAGCCCAGTGTAGCCTCTCCTCTCCCCCGCACAGCCCCCCCCCCCCCCGTGGCCGCCGCTCCTGTTACCTTACGAGCGGGCGGTCACTTCCTTGTATTCCCCATAGCTCCTCTTGCAGCACCTCGTATTACAGCAGCGCTTCCCGCGCGGCTGCTGTAAGGAAGGGTAGGAAATAGGGCAGCGGCTTCCTGTAGCGGCGATCGCCGTTACCATGGGAACGCTGCCCGCCTCCTTCCCTCCTTACAGCATGCGCACAGCAAGCGCTGCTGTAATACGAGATGCTTCAAAGAGGAGAGGGGCTATGGGGAATATAAGGAAGAAAGCGGCCGCCCGCTCATAAGGTATCAGGAACGGCGGCAGCTGGGGGGAGAGGGAGAAAGGCCAGATCCGCCGCGGCCCCCCAGAAATCTGCCCACGGACCCCCAGGGGGCCGCGGCCCCCAGGTTGGGGACCTCTGGTTTAAAGGATACCCGAACTGACGTGACATGATGAGATAGACATGTGTTTGTACATTGCCTAGCACACAACTATGCTGTGTTCCTTTTTTTTTCTTTCTCTGCCTGAAAGAGTTAAATATTAGGTATGTAATTGGCTGACTCAGTCAGGAAGTGACTACAGTGTGACCCTCACTGATAAGAAAATCCCCTTTTTACCTCTTTCTTGCTCTCAGAAGCCATTTTCTGCTAGGAAAGTGTTTTATAGTTGGAATTTCTTATCAGTGAAGGTCACGCTTTAGTCACTTCCTGTCTGAGTCAGCCAATTACATACCTAATATTTAACTCTTTCAGGCAGAGAAAGAAAAAAAAAGGAACACAGCATAGTTATTTCTGTGCTAGTCACTGTACATACACATGTCTATCTCATCATGTCACATGTCAATTCGGGTATCTTTTAAAGAGGAGCTGTCAGCCATACTATCTTTGAAAAAAAAAACCCCTATCAGTATATAAGTAGATAAATAGTTGCTCTACTTACATAACAGATGTATTGCACTATCCATGTTTTTATTTTAGTGATTTTTTTTTTCTACAGTAAAAAAGAGAAGCTCTTAAGGGTGGCTATTTTGAAGCCAATCCTGATGTCATTTCCTCCCTTACTCTCTTCTGCCGCATTGTTTATGCATTGCCCGTCCTCCACTGTAGAAAGTGCATTGTCTCAGCATGAGAAATACTGGCCAATCGGAGAGGAACAGAGGTGTGGGAGGGGTAAACAGGAGGGAAAGAGGCTTCACCCCATCAGGCTGCATTAGTTAAGTCTGAGGGGGAAGTAGTGAAGCAAAATAGGACAACCCAGCATGCCCTGCAACTTCCTTTTTTTGTCCCAAATTTTGTGTGCACCAAATAAGAGTCAGGTAAACTGGGGAATGATCATTTATCAACAAGAAAAGTAATAGTGATTTTTAACTTTTGGATTGCCTGGTTAGCATCCTTATTACTTGTTTACCAGATAAAAATAAAGAATTGATTTTTTATTTTATGCCCGACAATTACACTTTAAAAGGAAATAAATATGGCAGCCTCCGTATAAGTCTCACTACAGTTGTCCTTTCAGTTTATGGTAAAGGAAATCCCCATACGCTAATTGATTTTCTCAAACAGATTCCATCACTGTGGTCAAATATGCTGAAGATCGATACCCCAAACTTTTATCAGAAATTGATGATCATACGATCTAGCTAAAAAAAGGGTTGGGGGCCTCAGTGGTAGGCAGTTTCCCAGGGCCTCGGATCCAGTGACGTGCTCCCCTTTCCAGAGTGCTTGCGGTAGAGAAATGAACTCTGCTGTCCATCCGCACACTCCCTACTGTCGATGGCTTTTGGTCTTCATCCAGGCTAGCTCTCATTCTCCTGACCCTGTGGCATGTTACGTGAGTACATACATTCTACCAGGTCACAGAGAACAGCTGACGGGGAGATAAAGAGGGAAGGACACGAGGGAGAGCAGCGGCCGGACAGGTGAGATCGTCCTGCTGCTGTGAGTATTCTGCTGGGACCTGAGGAAGCACTATTAGCTTGGCGAGACCTAGGGAGCCCATCAGCTGGCGTTTGATTGGCGGGGAGAGCATTACTGGGTCACCTAATGGTCCATAGTTGTTGTTTTTTTTTTTTTCATGATGAAATCTATCAAAAATGTATGTGTAGTGTGGCAGGAATAGATCCCTCTCTGGTCAGATTCTGATCTGAGAGGGATCTATCTTTTGGCCACGTGGGGTCCCATCTGTAAGTGAATGGACGCCTTTAGATGTAGTCATTAGTAGGAGCTAAATAATACAGTATGGAGAGGTTAGGCATCAGGAGGAAAGTAACATTGTTTAAAAGGAAATGCGTATGGCAGCCTCCATATACCTCTCACTTCAGGTGTCCTTTTAAGAGACACTGTAAAGTGAAAAATGTCCCCTGGGTGGTACTTGCCTCGGGAGGGGGAAGCCTCTGGATCCTATCCAGAGTTCCTCCGTCCCATGGTGGCAGCGCTGGCCCCTTTAAACCACAGACGACAAGGAAAGTTGGCTGTGGCGTAGGCACAGTAGCACCTGCAATATTTACCTGCGCCAGCGCAGGTGCAGTAACGGCTCCCCAATTGGCTCAGGCGGAAATAGCCGATGCCAATTGGGTCCGCTCTACTGCACAGGCAACTCAGGCCTGTGCAGTAGAGCATTTACTTCCCGAGGTAAGCATTTGTGTGGAAGGAATCCATCCATCTTTGTTCAGATTCCGATCAGAGAGGGGTCAGTACCGCGATGCGACACAATGCGTCCAGTGTGCAAGAGGCCTCAAGGTATCCATACACTACTCCATGTATGGGCAGATCAGCCATGAGATAGATCCCTCTCCTGATTGCATCTCTATAGAGAGAGATCTGTTGGCTGCTTACATACTTCACACTGATCGATTGAGCCCTTGCGACCAAGATATTACCAGCATTCCCGATTGATCCTCTTGACCGATTTAGCCCTGACATTGATTGAAAAATCGATCGGGTGGCCATGTTGCAGCACCAATTTTCCTCCGATTCAATAAAATGATCGAATCGTTTGGTTGATGGGCCCCCTGGCAGCTAATTTATGCGCGCAAAAGGTGGATCAGCGCATCACCAGGCCGCCTCCGAATGGCCTCCAATCAGAGGTGCGCTGAGCCCCCCCAGAAACTGCAAACGCACCTTGAACCCAAACAGAGGCTCTGCATATACACCAAAAGCATGGCTGTTAAGTGGGAGCAGCTGACCAAAAATGAATGAAATTAGTACATGGCAAGGAAATGAACAGTGCTATTTAAAAACAGGTAAGTGCCTACCTGCAAAAGAGTGCAAGCCCCACTTGTGGGATAAAATACACACCTAGCATACACATGACCTGTCTACCACTGGAGGATGTTGGACGAGTACTTAAAGGGAACCTTAACTGAACGGGTGTTAAAGAGTTACACTTACCTGGGGCTATTACCAGCCCCCTGCAGCAGTCCTGCACCCTCGGAGCCGCTCTGGAATCCTCCGGTCCCCCGCTGTCACTTAGTTTCGTTTTTGACGACTCACCAGTCGGCCGGCCGCCATGCGTATTATTGGACGCATTCACTACTGCAATTAGCGCTGTTGCGGACCGCAACGCGTACAAAAATACGCGTTGCCGTATTCCGCATGCGTAGCTATGCGGCAACGCGTATTTTTGTACGCGTTGCGATCCGCAACAGCGCTAATTGCAGTAGTGAATGCGTCCAATAATACGCATGGCGGCCGGCCGACTGGTGAGTCGTCAAAAACAAAACTAAGGGCCCGTTCAGACTACAAAATGCGGACCGCAACGCATGCGGACCGCAACGCGTACGAACGCACGCATGTCCGCGTTCGTATGCGTTGCGTGGCTGATCCCATTACTGAAAAGTGAATGGGACAGCCGCGCGTTTTTGTAAAATCTGCGTGCAGCATGCGTTCCCGGACCGCATAGGTCCGGAACGCATGCTGTGTGAACATCAGACATTGCACTCTATGCAATGTCTGATGTCGTGCGTTTTGGCCACCTGCACGCGTTTCCAAAACGCGGCTGGAAACGCGTGCAGTGTGAACGGGCCCTAAGTGACAGCGGGGGACCAGAGGATTCCAGAGCAGCTCCGAGGGCACAGGACTGCTGCAGGGGGCTGGTAATAGCCCCAGGTAAGTGTAACTCTTTAACCCCCGTTCAGTTAAGGTTCCCTTTAACAAGTTGCATGCAAGCTGTTATGGAAACCAACATCCTCCAGTGGTAGACAGATCATGTGTATGCTAAGTGTGTATTATATCCCACAAGTGGGGCTTGCACTCTTTTGCAGGTAGGCACTTATTTGTTTTTAAATAGCGCTGTTCATTTCCTTGCCATGAGCTAATTTAAGTGGACCTGAACTCTTGCACAGGACAGAAGGAAAACCTATAGAAATGCACCCTGTATGTATTTAGAGACTTTAGCCTAATTCCTCCTCAACTGTGACAAATCACAAGTGTAATTTGGGTTTTATTTTATCTCTCAGCTGTGTGAGCTCAGGAATCTCCTCTGCCATGGTAGATCAGCTAACTTGTAAACACAGGATGTTAACAACATGTCTGCTTCCATGAAAGCAGGAAGTAGACACACTGCCGATTTATTGCAGGATTTGTATCAGCTGTAGCCAAGAAATGTTTTTCTTTAAAAGGTTATTGCTGTGTGCTGTTGCTTATCTTTTAGAGCTGAAAGGAAGCCACCAGCTAATTTGCACCTGATGACTTTCATCTGCCAGCACTTCTCTTTTTCGCTCTCCGTTGACTAGAAAGGTGTTATTATGTTTTTTTGCTGCATTGCTTGCTGGAAATGATAGATATGATTTTATTAGAAGAAGCAGCATAGATTCTCTTTTTTTTCTCACTCTTCTTTTTCTGGACTAGCAGTGTTATGCTGGATACACACGTTGAGATTTCCCGTTCGATTTCCGGGATCGAACGGATCGAATCGATTATTTCCAACATGCTCGATTCGGATTTCGATCGTTTCTGCCGTCGATTTGGCATACTTAACATGCAAATCGACGGCAGAAACGATCGAAATCCGAATCGAGCATGTTGGAAATAATCGATTCGATCCGTTCGATCCCGGAAATCGAACGGGAAATCTCAACGTGTGTATCCAGCATTATGTAGAGCTATGTGTGTTTCTTTTTAGATTTTTATTAACCATTTCTGTACCAGCAGTCTCTGCCCCCTTCAGGACCAGAGACTGCTGGCACGGTAAAATGCCGCCTCCTGACGAATCGCAGCACATACCCGCCGCTCTCATCGGTCACGACGCTGCCCCATTGCGGCAGGCTGCTCTCTCTACTGTCTCTGACGGCAGAGTGCTGGCAGCCGGTCAGGAGCCGCTTTCATTGGCTCCTGACCTTGTCCATCACTGGGAGCCAATGTGATTAGCTCTCCGTGACACGCGGTCAGGAGCCAATGAAAGCGGCTCCTGACCTGCTTACAGAGCTCTGCCGTCTTATAGCACCGCCTGTTGGACATAGATTCGTACTGCGTCGGTCCAGAGCCAGTTAGAGTTTTTCAGCTGATTCTCCAGACATTCTGTTGAGTGACGAGTTTTGATTAGGTGATTGATTTGTCTGTGAATGGCTGGTCACGATCATGTGATCCTATCTCAGATTTTTCGCTGCACTGTGTAGGCTGAGAGAGGAAGCAGAACTGAGAGGAGCTCTTGTTGAGAATTTCTGTAGAATAAATTCATCATCTTTGCTCAGCAATGGGGTTGTCTCACTTATATCACTTCTCTTGTTTTACAGAACCTCATGAAAATTGCAGCCCTGAACCTGGCCCAGAATACAAACATTGACAATGGACAGTAAGTTTTTGCCTGTGCTGTATAAATCTATAGTAAAGTCTCAGTTCACTTTGTGTGTGAGGATCTGTACACTTCCAGTTAGTAGTAGTAGCAGTAGCAGCAGCAGTAGTGCACCGACATCTTACGCAGCGCTGTACAGAGAATATAGTCTTGTCATTAACTGTCCCTCAGAGGGGCTCACAATCTAGTCCCTACCACAGTCATATGTCTATGTATGTGGCATGTAGTGCATGTATCGTAGTCTAGGGCTAATTTAGGGGGAAGCCAATTAACTTATCAGTATATTTTTGGGGGATTTGGGAGGAAACCGGAGTGCCTGGAGGAAACCCACGCAGACACGGGGAGAAAATACAAACTCCTTGCAGATGTTGACCTGGCTGGGTTTTGAACCAGGGACCCAGCGCTGCAATGCGAGAGTGCTGCCCACAACGCCAGTGTGCTGCCCACTACGCCACCATGCTGCCCCGTAGGTAGGAATGTATTCCTCACTCGTTGCAACAATGGCCTCAATTCACTAAACCTTACCAATCACCTTGCCAAACAGGGCTGGGACAAGGTACACAACAGCAGAGGCTGAGCTGCCCAAGTGCGCTCCCCCCCCCCCCCCCGCCCCCCTTCCGATCGGCGCTCTCAGCCGGAAATTGTTTGCATCGTTCACCGGGCATGTACATGGCGGCACCAATTTTATTACCAATTAAACAGCGCATTACTAATAATGAATCAAGCCCTTGGTCATACATATCCCCAAAAACATACTTATTCTGCTACACCTATAGACAAATGTGGTAGATTATGCAGCCTGCAGATCTTTCTATAACTAGGCAGTCAGAATCCGATTACAAGTACTACTCACGGTGTGTGGCCTCGGGCGCCAATTGAGTCCTGGCTACATGTCCACCACACCACAAGCAGACACTGAGACTGAGAGGGACATTTAGAAGGGGGCTGGATTGTCAGGAGAAGGGTGCGGGAGCTAGCAGCTGCAGCATAGGCTGTGGGAGATGAACGCTGCACTGGCTCTCTCTGTGCTTACACACCTGTAAGGATGGAGAGAGCGTGGCGGCGACAGTCTCATCACCATACCAACAACCAGACAACACAGTGTTAGGAGATTAGGGCGGGATTCACGGACATCAGAGCTACCAGCAGCAGCATAGGCTACTACATGAGCTGCACACTGCGCTGGCTTTCTCTCTGTACATACATGCCCAGGGAGAGAGCAGTGCAATCATCACTATAGCAACCAGCCTGCAACTTCTCAGACTCAGAGGGAGAGGTAGTAGAGACAATCCTTGCTGCCCGCAGCACACTGGCAGCGGGAATACAGGAGGCACAAAGGCTGACATGGGGCGGGCATGCAGCTAGGCGGAGGAAGAAGCCGATCCTGCGCCCACCACGGGACCTTAGTGACTTGCGGCTAGAGGCTGGTGCCTGCCCAGCCTATGTGTCGGTCCGGCCCTGTTGCCAAATGCTAATTCACTAAACCTATTACTGTACTGAAAAGTAAAATTACCGACTAGTAAGGTAAATTACCGACTTGTGCAGTAAATACCTCAAGAAATGTCAAGAAATCGCAATTCACAAAGATTAAAGCATGCGGTAAATGAAGTAAAAGTGTTCAGTATTTATCTCCAGCCGGTAACTCACAATCTGCATGCGGGAAAAGTTGACAAATGTAGCCGACGCCCAGTAGGGAGAGACACACAGCTCTGCTTCTCATCCCATTAGATCTGATGCACCGGCGGGCAGGACTTGAGTAGGACAGAGCAGAAAAATGAGACATTGAAAAAGGCTTTTCTGTACCCAGCATATCTGTATGCTGATACACAGAAGAGCTTTCTCTAGTTAGCAGAGATGCACATCCAGTGCCGGGGATGCATTGGACAGAACATGCAAAGGCTCATGCACACCACTTGTGGGAAGACTCTCAACTTCCTGCCTGACGGGCTCCACAACTGGTGAGGCTACCGAGAAGGGCTTAGTGAATTGAAGCATGTTTTTTCTGTATGTTACCAAACGTGGGAAATCTTAGTGAATTTGAAAAAAAAGTGTAATACTGAATGCAGTATTTTACTGAACTTCCCCTAGGGACTTGAGGACAGTGGCTTCAAATCACAAATCCTTTCTCCTGTCTTTATTAACTACTTGGATGCTGAAGCGAAAAAAAATTATGATGATTTGTATGTGTAGTACAGCTAAGAAATAAAGCATTAGGAGCGGAGACATAAGTCTAATATTTGTAACAAACATTGGAGAGGCAGTTGCGGTGAACAGCGCTACCACCGCAGCTGCCTCCAGCTCTCTGCCTAGCAATCTATCCGTGCCTCGGGCGTCTAACACGCCGAGGATGGGTTTGTCAGCTGCACATAAGGTCGCCATGTCGCGTGCGCGCGCGCACAGACAGGACCTTTATGCGGGGAGGAGGAGCGTTAGCTGACCGGCCGGTCGGCTGACGTCAGAGTAGACACTCGCCGCTCCTCATTGCCTGAGAGGAGTAGGCATGACGGAGGGGTCTCCTCTGCTTCATAAGCCAAGCTGAATCACTCGCAACTTGTCTGCTCTTGCGAATACTTGGTGTTAGCGCTCAGACCTTAGATAGTTCCGGTGTGCTTTGATCCGGGAGGAAACCGGGGATTTCACACAAGATAGGAATTGTTTGATAGCTATAAAGATTATTCATTACTGTGTTAATATCTGTGCATGACTCTGGCTCGTTCTGACTACTCTTCTGCTCAGTGATTCTGTACCTCTGCCCATCTGATCTTGCTGCCGACTCTGCCTGTTTAAACCTTCCTGTCTCTGCCTCCCGATTTTGTACTGCATCTGTCTGTCTGTTGCCAACCCGATTAGTCTGACCACTCTACTCTCACCAGAGGGCCCTTGACTCTGGTGAGGGGCGCTGTACTGTTAGTACCCACCAGCTCCTCTGGTGAGGTATAGCTAAACCTATCAGTTCTACTGTTGCACCAATCACTATACTTGCTATTTGCTGTCACATCAGCTGTCTGATATACCTGCATTATAGGTGATTCTGCAGATCACCATATAATCAGGTATATATTTGCATTATAGGTGATACTGCAGATCACCTAATAATCAGAACTCTGTTTCTTGCTGACACAAATCGTTACAATATTGTTTCCAGTACAGGAAGAGTTAAGACACTCCAGTTGTTATCTATGCAAAAGAGACATTGAGCTCCACAACTTTCAAAGTCACAGAGAGCTCTGTCTTCTGAAGCTTATTAGCTCAAGTGTCAGTCACTGTATTTTCTTTTTTTTTTTGCTTCAGTGTCTCTTTAAGTCTATCTGGATGACTATAGTTGTCCAGATAAACAGCGCTGTGGGCTATCTGGACGCGTAAAGGTGTTCAGCTGGGTATAGCGGCGGGTGCCTGCGTGCGCGCGACCCCACTATTAACTGGCGGCTTTTCCAAAAGCGGTGGTTGGGGAAGGGAACTGAGAGTTCCCCGAACCAATCACAGTGCCTGGAGTGAATGGACATGACCCCAGTCAGGGGCCATGTCCATTTATGAATACATAACGAAATTAAATTAAAAAAAAAAGTTAAACACTTTCTGGAAAACCAGGGTAGTGTTTTATTGCTATCTAGTGGCAAAAAGTAAAATTACACACACCACACAATTTTTTATAAAAAAAATAAAAATAATACGATTCACTTCCAAAGCCCCCCACCCCAGTTAGCAAACAATCATGTAAAAAATAAAATAAACGTTTAAAATAAAGTCCAACAATAGTTGCCTTAGTGACTCAACTTTTTTTAATATGTATATCATGAGGGTATATTACTGTTATTACAGTACATAAGGGCTTGCAATTGACCAGGAAAAAAAACTGAAAAAGACACCTTTATTTCCAAATATTGTATTGCTGTCATACATTGTGCTAGGAACGTAATTTAAATGGCTGGGACTAATGGGCAAGTTAAATGGAAGGGTTTTTATAGTACAATTTCTTATTTTAAAACTAGAGGATGGAATTGGAGAAATAGTGTATTTTTTCTTTCTTGTTCTTGCCTATAAAATGCATAGAAAATAAAGTAATTACTGAAAACCAGTATTGCCCACAAAAAGCCCTATTTGTGGCGAAATAAAACAAGATATAGATCATTCATGTGTGAGCAGCAGTGATAAAGTTATGGCCAAATGAATGGGAGGAGCGCTGACGGGGGGAAAATGGAGTTTGCCGTTTTAGGTAAAATGGGCTGTAGGCTGAAGTGGTTTTGTATTAGCACCACCGTAACTATTTTAACCTATTCCCGACCGCCTAACGCCAGTAGGTGTCGGGAAGGTGGCAGCCCCAGGACCGCCTAACGCCATAAAGCGTCAAGTCCTGGGGTGAGGTTTTACAGGGAATTGCGTGCGCCGATGCACGCACATCCCCCGCTTGAGTGAAGGAACTCAGTCATCAGTCTTCCAGGTTTCCGGTGTGTGATTCAGACACTACTGCAGTCAGAGATCAGCAGGGCTGCCAGGCAACTGGTATTGTTCAAAAGTGTATAACTATGGCAGCCTCCACATCCCTCTCAGGTCAGGTGTACTTGCAGAACCTCAATAAATCCAGCTCAGTGTCACCAGTGTGGAAGACAAGGAGGATGATGCTGGGGTGGTAGGCAGGGTTTCCCTTGGATTTTACACTGTTGTAGCAGCGTACAATTCCTATGTGTAGCAAAATGGTTTACAGGAGCCAGTAATCTTAGTAGACTTTAAAGTGCACCTGAACTCTTGCACAGGACCAGGGCTGTGGAGTCGGTACAAAAATCTTCCGACTCCAACTCCTCAGTTTATGAAACCACGACTCCAACTCCGACTCCCGGTAACCAAAATTGCCCCTACTCCAACTCCTTAGTCTAATATTTAACAGGGCTGTGGATTTTGTACAAAAATCATCCGACTCCCGACTCCGACTAATCAGTTTATGAAACCATGACTCCAACTCAGACTCCGGGTGCCCAAAATTGCCCTGACTCCTCGACTCCGACTCCACAGCCCTGCACAGGACAAAAGGGAAATATTGAGAAATGCACCCTGTATGTATTTAGAGAATTTAGCCTGTGGAATTCCCCCTCATCTGTGACTAATCACAACTGTAGCTTGAACTCTCAGCTGTGTCAGCTGGCTGCCTCAGCAGAGCAGCTAATTTGTAAACACAGGATGTTATCCCTATGTCTGCTTCCATGAAAGCAGGAAGTAGACACACTGCAGATTTATTGCAGGATTTGTATCAACTGTAACAGACATTTTTTTCTTTTAAGGTCATTAATGCTGTTGCTTATCTTTTAGAGCAGAGAAAAAGTTCTGAGTTCAGGTCCGCTTTAAAGCCAGATACTTATGGAGGGGGAAGGCTTGGTGTCCTATAGCGCCTTCCTGTTCCTCTCCTGGTCCCCTTGCTCCAATCTGCCGCCACAGTAAGGTTCGGAAGTATTTGGAAGCCCAAGTGCTCCTGAAGACGGGCGACTCTGTACTGTGCATGGGAGAGCACGCAAGGGTGACAGCGCTGAAACGAGGGGACCGTGAGAGAAGCAGGAAGGCTCTATATGGCCCAGAGCCTTCCCTCTCCATAGTTAAAGGGACTCCGAGCACCTCTCATGGGCATGCCTTTAAGCCAGACGACTTCCAACAAAGTCATGCTATGACCCCTCTGGAGGAGCCTCTTGCAATAGCCATGCGTGTCACTTCCTCTTCCTGATTCATTCAGTGATGCACTTCTATAACAGAGAAGACAGGGGTGACCCGAATGTTATAACATAGCCAAGATGGCAGCTGCGATTTTTAAATTGAAATCAAATGAAAACTATTTGGTGTAGAACGGCGAGCACAAGCTACAGAAAGGTATGCATCTTTAAAGGGGAACTGAAGTGAGAGTGATATGGTGGGTGCCATATTTATCTCCTTTTAAAAAATACCAGTTGCCTGGCAGCCCTGCTGGTCTATTTCTCTGCAGTAGTATCTGAATGACACCAGAAACAAGCTTGCAGCTAATCTTGGCAGATCTGACAATAATGTCAGAAACACCTGACCTGCAGCATGCTTGTTCAGGGTCTGTGGCTAAAAGTATTAGAGGCAGAGGATCAGCAGGATAGCCAGGCAACTGGTACTGCTTAAAAGTAAATAAATATGGCAGCCTCCATCTCTCTCACTTCAGTTACCCTTTAAGTACTTTGCAGTACTGGTCGGAGCCTTAAAGGCATACACATGAGAGGTGCTCGGAGTCCCTTAAATTATAATTTATTTTTTTTTTGCAGTTGATATTCACTTTCAGGCTGGGTGCACACTTAGCAGTGCGGGAAACGTTGCGTTTTTGTGCACATGCGTTTGTATTGCATTTTGCATGTATTTTCTATATGCCTTTGCGTTTTGCGTTTTTGTTCCAGTACATGCATTTTTTGCATTTGCGTGCGTTTTAATGCATTTGCGCATTGCATATACAAAACACATGCGTTTTGTATGCATTTTGCATGCGTTTTTCTATTGTTTTATGCAAATCTCTAGGAAGACAACATGAAGCAGCAATACCTCAGAAAACATAGTTCATTTTTCAAAAACGCATACAAAACACATTACATTGGGTCACTATCGACTTTCATTGTATGCGATTTTTAAAAATAAACAACAAAACCAGCGTTTTTAAAAAAGCATATTGTAAAACTTATGCAAAGCGCAAATGTGTTTTTATATGAGTTTTTTTTATGCAACCCGTTGACTAACATTATACGCATAAACGCTGCCTTTTACGCAACTCTAGCGTTTCTGCCTAGTGTGTTCCCAGCCTGAAATACAAATGGTCTTCGCACCCAATTTAATAACGTCACCATTTCCATGTTATGAAGGCACCAGAAGGTGGCGCTAGAGTCTCAAAGAAGCTCCCAAATAAGAAGGAACAATTCAGCCTTAGAATGTCACCTTGTTTTGCATGAATGCAGTCACCCGTAACGGCGGGTTTGAGAACACAAAGGCATATTTAAATTTATCTTCAGTAGGCTAACGGTTGAGTTGAAGTGATCTGGTAACCGCCACTGCTTGTGAATTCTGAGCAGGAGGAAGATTGTGTTTTCCACCGAAGCTTGTGAAACAGCAGTTACCCATAAAGCCTTAGTTTAGGGCCGTGTCTTATATATCTATATACAAATAATGGATATTCAAATTTTTTTTTTTTTTAATATGGCAAAAACATCTGGCTTTTGCTAAATAAAGACCATGGGCAGCACAGTGGCGTAGTGGTTAGCACTCTCGCTTTGCAGACTCTAAAGCCTCAATTCACTAAGCTTTATCAAACACTTTATCAAACGTTTGATAATTTACTTCATGGGTAAAATCCAATTTTGAATTCACTAAGGTGTTATAGATTTATTGATTGTTTTATCGATAAAACGATATTCTATATATATATATATATATATATATATATATATATATATATATATAGATATATATGTGAATTGAAAATTAGATTTTACCCATGAAGTAAATTATCAAACGTTTAATAAAGTGTTTGATAAAGCTTAGTGAATTGAGGCTATGTGGGTTTCCTCCCGCATCCCAAAACCATACAGATACGTTTATTGCCTTCCCCCTAAATTGGCCCTAGACTGCGATGCATACACTACACGATACATAAACAGTGTTCTCACCAGGCTCTTTTAGCTGGATGATCCGCCCGGCTAGTTTTGGTGAGCACCCAGGTGTCATTAGCTCAACTCCTCCTATGCTGTCAGCAGAGTTGTACACAGAAGCACCGGCCCGGCATTCTGTCATCTCACCCCACCTGGCTACTTTTTCATGCCACCCGGCTACTATTTCATGCCAACTGGCTGGAAAAAAAATGTCTGGGGAGAACACAGCATACATGTCCCTCAGATGGGCTCACAGTCTAATCCCATAGTCCTATGTCTATGTACAGTATGTATCATAGAATGTGCAGTAGTACTGGGCAGGCGCAGAATGCACCTGGCGGCAGGGCATGTGCAGTACGCCCTGATTCGTGGAGTTATGGAGCATCTAGTGGAAGATCCAGGTGGCAGACAAGGATGGCGAGGGAGTGATTTGCCTGATAAAAATTTAAAAAATGTATACATACCAGGGGCTTCCTCCAGCCCCTGGAGGAAGCCCCTGGTATGTATACATTTTTTAAATTTTTATCCAGGTTTACTTTTTCACCTAGTAGTACTACAGATCCTAATAGGTCAACCTGGTTTTGCAGTGCCAGCAAGCTGATAGTACCAGGAGCAATCTCAATGGCATTATAGCTTGCCCAGCAAGCTCATGGTTAAAGGGAACCTAAACTGAGAAGGAAATGGATTTTTCTTTTTAAAATAATACCAGTTGCCTGACTCTCCTGCTGATCCTGTGTCTCAAATACTTTTAGCCAACGCCCCTGAACAAGCATGCAGATCAGGTGCTCTGACTGAAGTCAGACTGGATTAGCTGCATGCTTGTTTCAGGTGTGTGATTCAGCCACTACTGCAGCCACAGAGATCAGTAGGATGCCAGGCAACTGGTATTGTTTAAAAGGAAACATCCCTATCCCTTCCAGTTTAGGTTCCCTTTAACTAGAACTCCTGGGAGTGTGTAATGAGCTAAAAAATAGACCAAAATCCCTCTTACTAAAATGCTTTGCAAACCATAAATTTGCCTTCTTAAAGAGGAGCTGTTAGGTATAAGGTCTCAGAGAAAACAAACACATATATCAGTAGCTAAAGATTGGCTGTACTTACATTACATATGCATTTCACTGTCCACGTTTGTACTTCACAGAATTTTTATATAGTATATGCAGAGATTGATGCTCCTGACAGCTCATGGCAGGTTCCATGTTTTTCTGTCAAATGTGTCGTCATGTCCTGCCTGCTTCCTGATCACAGAAAAGCTCATACTGAATAACACAGTGTGCAGTGAATATTAATGAGCCATGTGGCTAGGAACAATAACTGACTCCTGCAGTGTACTCTGCCCGGAGATTTATCAGTGCTACACGCTGGACTGATTACAAGCTTCTGTAACGTCTCATTAGCAGCCGAGGGGAGGGCCCCAGAATGCTTTGCAGTATAGTATGCGGCTTGCGTCCTCTTAGGTCTAACAGCTTTTCTGATAAGCACACATCAAAGGTAACTGAGATTTTTATCTTCACTAATGGCTTTTTGGCTTCCTTCTAAACTGTTTAACACAGGAGAATAGAGGGTTAAATTAGCTTCTGCAGCCTGACAGTTACTCTTTAAAACCGGGATGATTTGCATATTCAGCAGTGATGCATTGTGGGAGATGTCATATGCTCACTCCAAACGGAATAATTGCAAATACCTACTGTTTTAAGAAGGAAAATTTAAGTTTTACATAGCAATAGAGTTAAAGTCTTAGTTCTCTTTCCTATAGTTTTCATTGTTGGTAAAGCGAGTAAGGGACTATCTCTTTATGGAGCAGCAGATTCTTAACATTATGAGTTTATATCCCAGCAAAGTAGTGAAGTCATGTGATCTCTGCAAGCAGGGAGAAGAAGGCTGTTGCCCCGGCGACCGCCCCTCTATTTGGCTTTTGTGCATGATGATGTGGTAGGAGGAGGAGTGTGGACTGCTTTCTCTCCAGTATAATAGCACTGCCATCTCAACCGTAAGAGGAAATACTAGACCCAGCCAGACAAGGGGCATAACTCTGGCTTTAAATGGAGAAGATTGTCAGGGAGGCAGTTACCCTTTACCCTAGGGTCACACCCTGTAGTACTGCAGGTCATCCAAAGGAACTTTAACTCAGGATTGAACGTCATCGCCATATATTTTAAACTGTATTTCCGTGAGAGCCATACAATATGTTTCAAACTGGGACAGTGCACATGCGCAGCAGTGGGCTCACGTCCCTGTTGCCATGGTGATGTGTATACAGTTGATCCACCGGGCAGTGGAAGTGTCAGATACGTCTTCAGCTTCTCTTGGGTTTCAGCAACATCAGCAATTTCCCCAAGAGCCAGACAGGAGAGATACCGACTAACAGCTTGTAGGACGAAATCCCTGCACTTTGGCCAAATAGACTGCCTGTCAAGTGACAGGCAGCCTATTGGGCCAATCAAAGTGCGGGGATCTCATCCTACAAAGTCACTGGACCTGATAGGGTCCAGAGTGGGACATTTGGAGCAGCTGTTAGTTGGGAGGGGGGGGGGGGGGGGGGGGGAGGAGTGTAAGTTAGTAGTGCACGCTACAGCAGTAGTGTGCCTACTTTGAAAATTTTACTTGGGCTGCCACACTAAGCAGCAGTGCTTGAGCAGTGTAGCTTAGTGAATCAACCTCTACTGATTTGTCTGTGAGCCAAATGCAGCCATTAAAAGAGCCACATCTGGCTCCCGAGCCATAGGTTTCCTGCCCCTGTCCAAATCAGTAGCTGATACCCCCTTTCCCATGGGAAATCTTTAGCTTTTCTGGAACAGATCATCAGGGGACTTTGTGTGGCTGATCTTGTGGTGAAACTCCATCACTGGGTGTGATGTCAAGGCCATGGCTGTGACAGTTTCCTGTCTGTGAACCTTGTTGCATCGTGGGAAATAACATCTGTTCCAAGCAAGCAGTGTCTCCCTCTGTGTATATAAATATACCTTTTTCCATGAACGAATGGTTTGTTCATTTGAGAAGGTAAGATACGCCTCTCATCTAATATTTTACAATAGCGTACCACCAAGAGTGCCTCCACCAGTGTTTTTAGCATAGTCCATAACCCGAGGTGTTTTAGTCGCAAGGAATTTCTAGAAATCTTCACCACTAATTCAGAAGAGCGACCAGCCAGCATCTGCAGCAACAGACCTGGGACACCGAGCGGGGACGGTTATATTCCTACAGACCCAAATGGTTGCAGGTTTTTGCAACCCGCCTTTGTGAGTGTAATATCTACATACTTTATACTTTACTCCATTCTCCAACACTACCGCACCATTGGGCTCCGGGTTTCTCTCATCTCACAGGTACTTGGAGGTTACGGCTAACCAATCAATCTCCGAAAACCCTTTCACATTGATAGTGGGTGTGTTGTCGCTGTCTAGTTTTTTTCATGCCTGCCAGCAGTAAAGATGCTCACCTGTTGGCTCACAGAGGAACAAACATCACAAAACAAATGACACAGCGAGTAGCAATCATTTCTTCATCTGTCTTCTGTTTTTTTACTTCTCACTTTGCAATGTTTTCATGTGTGTTTTTTTTCCACTATTATCATCTTTCGGTTCAGTTCCTCTTTAAAGTTAAATGTAATGGCGTTGCAGGCTGCTAATGACCTTAGGACATGATCTAGCCGTGCTGCAGGCCAGTGAGTTCAACATGGATTTGCAGGTTGGCAGTGACCCTAGCACGTTACTTAGTGTTACTGCAGGTCATCAAGTTAAACCTGGAAGCTCTTTGGTTAGACAGGGACCCTTAGACCTCTCCTAGCAGCACTCCAGGTCATTGAGTTAAGACTGCTGAAGCAGTTGACTCAGCCATGTCTTCACTATGAAACACAGCATTGTCTCACCCATCTGTGATGGTCACATGTTTGCCCTCTGTCAATAATTCACGCTTTCTGGTTATTTCAGTTCATCTGTTTAATGTCCTGTGAAGGCTAAAACACAATCTGCCTTATGTAAGCTGAACGTCAGGCAAACGGCTAAACACACAGTGCATGAAGCATTGCCAGTATAGATAGAAAAAAAGCTGTTCATTCATGTGCGTACAGTAATTTTACAGCTTTATTAGTTATCCCAAACAAGACAAGCACAAGGTACCAGTTCACTCAAAGTGATCATTTCAGATGCCTAAAAGCAAATTAAAATCCATTTATAGATCTGTAAGAGTTCACTATTTTCGAGACCTATAAGAAAGTGTCACAGAATACATGTGTTTTAAAGGGACACTTAAGTCAAACAAAAAAAATGAGTTTTACTCACCTGGGGCTTCCAATAGCCCCCTGCAGCTGTCCGGTGCCCTCGCCGTCTCCCTCCGATCCTCCTGGCCCCGCCAGCAGCCACTTCCTGTTTCGGTGACAGGAGCTGACAAGCTGGGGACACGAGTGATTCTTCGCGTTCCCAGACACATTAGCACCCTCTATGCTACTATATGGTATATGATATATGCTATAGCAGCATAGATGGCGCTATTGTGGCCAGGAACGCGAAGAATCACTCGCGTCCCCAGCCTGTCAGCTCCTGTCACCGAAACAGGAAGTGGCTGCCGGCGGGGCCAGGAGGATCAGAGTGAGACGGCGAGGGCACCGGACAGCTGCAGGGGGCTATTGGAAGCCCCAGGTGAGTAAAACTCATTTTTTTTTGTTTGACTTAAGTGTCCCTTTAAGTGAACTTGTAAGATCTAGTAAACAAGGCCAGTTGTTGCTATCTGAAGGTACATGTCTTCCTCTGTGTCTCTGCTTGACCCCCCCCCTATGCCTCTTGTGTCCCATTCCATGCCACCTCTGTCTCCCTGTGCCTCCTCCAGGCTCCCTGTGCTGCCACTGCCTTATCTGTGCCTCTAGTCTCCCCCTTTGTTGTGTCTGTGTTTCCCTCTACCTCCTCCTGTGCCCCCTCTCTGCATCTTCTTATCACCCTGTGCCTTTTCTTGTCAACTTGTGCCACCTCCTACCACAAGTTTTCCATCCTGCGCCTCCTCCTTTCCCCCTGTGCCCTCTGTGCGCCTTCTCCTGTCCCCCTGTGCCTCCTCTATATCTCTCCGAGTCTTCTCTTTGCCTCCTCCTGGCCCCCTGTGCCCTCCCTGTGCATCCTTCCATTTCCCTGAGACTTCTCTTTCCCTCCTCCCGTCCCCCTGTGCCCTTTCTGTGCCGCCTCCTGTCTCCCCGTGCCTTCTTTGCCTCCTACTGCCTCCCTGTGCCCTATCTGTGCCACCTCCTGCCACAATGTGCCCACTGTGTGCCACCTTCGATCTTCCCGTGCCCCCTCCGGACCTTCTGTGCCCTCTCAATGACTTTTCATGACCCCCCCCCCCCCCTTTGCAACCTCCTGCTGCAGTGTGCCCCTTGTGTACCTTTTCTGGTCTCCCTATGCCCTTTGTGCCTCATCCTGCGGCTATGTCATGTGGCTTACTCATCTCTGAAACTGTCCCTCGCCCCTTCAGGAAGCTCATAATTCAGCCAGGCAGGTCGTTCACACCTACGCTGGACATTCAAACTTTGAGGACTACCTGTATTTTGTTTTCAGTATTAATTGGAAAAAAATGTTTACAGTATTGGATCTGAAATTTTGAATGGATTGGTATGCTGCAGCGTTGCAGCCGTGCACAAGCAAGTCACAGATGACAGGTAATTCCCTCAGTAATCAGACAGCAGCTTACACAGGAAGCACCGGTCTCATGCTTAACCACCCTGGCGTTCTATTAAGATCGCCAGGGCGGCTGCATGAGGGTTTTTTTTAAATAAAAAAAAAAAACTATTTCATGCAGCCAACTGAAAGTTGGCTGCATGAAAGCCCACTAGATGGCGCTCCGGAGGCGTTCTTCTGATCGCCTCCAGCGGCCAAAAGTAACACGGAAGGCCGCAATGAGCAGCCTTCCGTGTTTGGCTTCTCCTGTCGCCATGGCGACGAGCAGAGGGACGTCAGCCGCCTCCGATCCAGCCCTTAGCGCTGGCCGGAACTATTTGTTCCGGCTGCGCAGGGCTCAGGCGGCTGGGGGGACCCTCTTTCGCCACTGCTCGCGACGGATCGCCGCAGAGCGGCGGCGATCGGGCAGCACACGCGGCTGGCAAAGTGCCGGCTGCGTGTGCTGCTCTTTATTTGCTCTTTATTTGATCAAAATCAGCCCAGCAGGGCCTGAGCGGCACCCTCTGGTGGTGGTTAAAGTGAACCTTAAGTGTAAAAAATAAATGGAGCTTTACTCACCTGGGGCTTACCTCAGCACCCTGCAGCTGATCGGTGCCCACGACGAGTCGCTCTGATTCTCCGGGTCCCGCTGGCGGCCACTTCCGGTTTCGCCATCAGGACCCGTCAGGCTCGGGAACGCGGCTGATACTACGCGTTCCCAGCCAAAATAGCACCCCTATGCGGCCATATGGCCGCTTAGGGGTGCTATTTTGGCTGGGAACTCGTAGAAACGCCTTCCCAGCCTGACAGGTCCTGACGGCGAAACCGGAAGTGGCCGCCAGCGGGACCCGGAGCATCAGAGCGACTCGTCGTGGGCACCGATCAGCTGCAGGGGGCTGAGGTAAGCCCCAGGTGAGTAAAACTCCATTTATTTTTTACACTTAAAGTTCACTTTAATACACACGGTACAATTTTCCGTGCGATAGATGGATCCTATAGATAAAATCCATCATGTCCGATATTGCTCCCGATCGTTTCCGCGCTCGATTTCTCCTAGCAATGAATGGAAAAAGAAAAACGAATGTAGTTAAGAGAATCGCATGCGTAATCGTGCAGGAAAAACGATCAGGTCGCAAAATCGCACGGAAAATCTAACCTGGTGTACCAAGCATCACCGGCTGGTGCTTTTGAGGTAATCCACACAGGCCCAGAGTAGTGTGCAGATAGCGAGCAGGCTACACTAGTGGCTGCCAGCCCGCCCCCTATCACGACTCATGGGTCTCTGACTGATGTAGGTGCCCGCCCACTTTCCACTATAGCTGGATACATAATACTGCACGGGCCAAAAAAACAGGTTTACTATGACAGAAGTTCTATTATATACAACTTTACTATACCAGGCGTTACTCCCATATAATTATAATGGTGTTTGGTTGGGACCTGGGCACTTAGTTTACTATAACCAAGGTTTTACTATAATAGAGCACACTATAGCTAGATTATTATTTTTATTTGCAGAGCGCCAACATATTCCATAGTGCTATGGGGGAGTTTTCAGCATACATCAAATAAGGGCACGAGAAAAAAAGGACACTGGGTGTAGCCAAAATGTTAAAATATTGCCTATAACAATATTTTTATTGTTTCTTTATCTGACATAGAATAATAAATATGTTAAAATAACAAATACAATTGGGAAATATCGTCTATAACAATGAAAATCTATTTACAGTCGTCATAAGCATAGTAAGACATTGGTAAATATCACCAATATTTTCATACAAACCTAACCCTACTATCACACAGAACCCCCTCTCTACTTATGCCTAACCCTAAAGGTGCCCATACATTTACGCAATTTCTCGCCGATAGCAGATTCGATCACTATGATTGAATCTGCTGAGAAATCTATTACGCAAAGACGGACCGTGTCACGGACGGTTGCGGGGCCGCAGGCGCGTCCTGGAACCGCCCATGAAGAAAAGAACGATCGCACTCGATTCCCTGCATCGATTGCGCTTCAGATCAATAGAACCAAGATTTGATGTGTAGTATCCCTCTGCCTAGGAACAGCTGGGGGATCTGTCTTAGCTGAGTGGAAGCCTGGGGGGGAGGTGTTAATTAGCTTGGACATCTTCCCTGTGGAAGGCACAATTCCCCTTTCTGTTCTGGGAACCAGGTGACACCTAGCTGGTCTCATGTAGATGTTAATTAACCAAAGGGTGATCAGGATGCCTAGGTGCAGCCAGGCAGGCTAGGAATCCTCGGGAGGTCTTGACGCCTTGCTCTCTGGTAAAGATCAAAGGGAAGTCAGCTGTTAGCAGCTAGAACACATCCTGAATAAACCTGAGTCTCATAGCATAATCCATAACTTCCCAGATCTGTCATATTTCTGGGGTTCCTGAGATGGCAGCTTCGCCAAACGTAGGGGAAGTGTAGCATGAGTCCCGATGCTGGTTCTGAGGAAGTTTCAGAACATTCTGCGGTAAGGACTGCCAGTTAGGCAGTTTGAAAGTGCCCTGATGATACCACAGGGGTCCCACCCCTCATGTCTGGTATCAGGGCGCTGGGTAAATCGAGGCAGACCTGAAAATATTAGTAAATCTGCCCTGACCTGTACGGTTCTGTGAGATAGAGCCCATATATGGGTAGATATGATTTCTGGTCCCAAGGACAAGGGGAGGGCTCATCTCATCTTCTAAGGGGGTGTGTGGCTCCCCGCCCTCACTCCCTCCTACTGACTCAGGGGCATAAGAATGGCAGAGGACCCAAACTCAGTGTCCTCCACCCTGAAAACATCTTGAACTCATCGGTGCCAGATTGAGGATATGCTGGCATCCACCTGGTCTGAACTTTGATTGAAACCCAGAACTCTCCCACAAAAAGGACATCTTTCCAGGAACTAAGTATTTTTCTCCCTTCTTTTATTTTTTTTATACTGGCTATTACTGTTTTAATAATTGTTGATTTTAATAATTGTCTGTATATATTATTTATATTGCGTGAATAAACGACTTTCTCCAAGTCATTCACTGTCCGCTACCCTGCTTATCAGCACACACAGAACTGATCCCAGGTCTCTGAAGATACGCTACTGTTTGTTTGTTGTTGGCTAGACAGAATATCGTGTGTTTAACCGTTTTATTCGCAGGACTAGTCAGTAAATCTGGTCCACTGGCCCATACCAGTGGTGGCGGCAGATACCATGGAATCGTGTGTACGTTGTAATTACCCGTGTCTCACAGGCTCCCTTCTGAGTTGTCTGCGGCTAATTCTTAACGGTTCCTGCGCATTGACTGTGACCAGAGTTCGCACGATCCGTGCGCTGGCACCGTTTAGAAGGCTAAGTGTGGTCAGCCACTAGGGCTCCTGTGAGAGACCGATTGACCGATTTCCATCCGAAATCGATCGATTCCGTTAATCTGTCCAGGCGGAAAACTTTGCTCAATCACCGACTGGTCGGGAGCGCATCGTTAGCGGCATTCGATTCAACACAGCAATACATTACCTGTTCCGCTGGCGTGAGTCCCCTGGTCCGTGCTGACACTTTCTCCGGCTGGCCTTCTTCAATTTCGCTTCACTTCCTGTCCCGTCCTGTGACCAGAGGGAAGTTCAAACAGTAGAGGGCGCTCTACTGTTTGAACTTCCCCTTCTCACAGGACGGGAGAGGAAGTGAAGTGAAGTTGAAGAAGGCCAGCCGGAGAAAGTGTCAGCACGGACCAGGGGACTCACGCCAGCGGAACAGGTAATGTATTGCTGCTGGCGGGGGGAGCAGAGGCAGGCGGCAGTGGCAGCTCCACAGATTGTGAATCGATTTCATGCTGAAATCGATTCAAAATCTGTGTGCAGTGTATGGGCAGCCAATCACCCCCTGGTGCCTAATCCTAAAACACCCCTGGTGGTGCCTAACCCTAAAACCCCCCCTTCCTGACGCCTAACCCTAAACCCCCCCCTTCCTGACGCCTAACCCTAAAACCCCCCCTTCCTAATGCCTAACCCTAAACCCCCCCCCCCCCTTCCTGACGCCTAACCCTAAAACCCCCCTTCCTGATGCCTAACCCTAAAACCCTCTTTCTCCTCTGCAAAGAACGTTAATACAAAAAGCAATACATTTCTAAGATAATAAAGTTCAAAATGATCATTAACAATATTTATAAGTCACAAAAAGAATTTCAAAAATTTCGGTTGGACGGGCCCGAGTGCCAAGAATTTCTTCTTTGGCGCCCAATAGGCAAAATTTTGCATTAGGGCCTATGGGTCGCCCAAATAGTCCATTAGCCCCAGGCACCCAATGTTCCTGATTCCGAGTTATTACATTGTCATTTCTGCATGCAGTATGCCAGATAAAGATGTGCTGCTATCGAAGTTACACTCTTTCCTGTGGGGTTTCAACGACCTATTATTATTGGGACATACTGTGTATTATTATTTTTGTGTGTGACGATTGATTCACGTCCCCACTCATCTTAATTGTTCATCAGCACGATTTGGTTTTAATTACAATTGTTCATTCTGTTGATTAACGTTCCGGAACGTTTCTTATTAGGCGTATTACGGCTGTTAAGCTATCTTTATTTGAATCTCTCCGTAGACACACCACTGTAGTAATGGGCGCCTGTCTTGGGAAATAGCCGCTTCCCTGGGACACAGGGACACTGCTATATTCTGCATCCTCACATTCTATTTCAGGTTAATTAGTTTCACGGAAGACTGTGTTAGTGTCTAATTAAAGCTGACTTCCTGGACGGTTAGATAGTTAACTGGTTATTGGCCCCAGACTACCGTCACAACAGGTATGACCTTTGTGCTGTGCTGGTGTGCAATCCGGCGGCTGGTTTGCATCAGAATGTGCATTCTTCAGTAGTCCAGAATGTGGCAATGCTGATCTGTGCTTTTTCCTCCCCAGGTGTCTCCTAGTCCTCTGCGTGGGCTATGTGTTCTTCAATAACTCATGTACTGCTACTGGAGGCAAAGCAGGTTTGTGTCCATGCCAGCGGTTCTTCCTAAGTGGCTGATTATCGTCACTATGAGTGATTCAGATGCTTTTGCAACCAGCAGCTTGTTTCCAGTAGTGATATAATGGCAGCATGTTACAGTACATGGCTTTCCAGGAGATAATTAGATTTAAAGGACAACTGAACCTAAAGGTATATCCAGGGCAGACACAGTGGCGGCTTTCTGATTGGTCTCAGGTGGATTGTGCCTGCACAGTACAGCGGACACGATTGGGCTCAGCTATTTCCTGCCTGAGCCCAATCGGTAAGCCGCTACTGCACCTGTGCTGGGGCCTGGGAAGATTGCAGGCACTACTGCGCCACAGTTGACATTCTTGTTGGCTGTGGTTTTGGGTGGAGCCAGCACTGGTTCCCTGAGGTTTAGGAGGTTGAGGGAAGCCTCATTAAGATCCAGAGGTTTCCCCCTCCCCAGGTAAGTATTCCCCAGGGGGTTTGTTTCTTACCGAGTCTTCTTAAAGGGAAGGTGCAAGCAAAATAAAAAAATGAGTTTTACTTACCTGGGGCTTCTACCAGCCCCATGCAGCCATCCTGTGCCCTCGTAGTCACTCACTGCCGCTCCAGTCCCCCGCTGGCAGCTTACCGACCTCGGAGGTCGGCGGGACGCATTGCGTACATTTTTACGCATTCCCGCTAGTGCAGGAACATCAACACATATATTTTTACGCATTACTGGTTCAATGCGTACATTTTTACGCATTAAACCACTAACGCGTAAAAATGTATGTGCTAATGTTTCTGCACTAGCGGGAATGCGTAAAAATGTACGCAATGCGGCCCACCGACCTCTGAGGTCGGCAAGCTGCCAGCGGGGGATTGGAGCGGCAGTGAGTGACTACGAGTGCACAGGATGGCTGCATGGGGCTGGTAGAAGCCCCAGGTAAGTGAAACTCATTTTTTTATTTTGCTTGGACCTTCCCTTTAAACAATACCAGTTGCCTGGAAGTCCTACGGGTCTATTTGGCTGCAGTAGTGTCTGAATCACACCAGAAACAAGCATGCAGGTAATCTTGTCAGATCTGACACTGTGAGAAACACCTGATCTGCTGCATGCTTGTTCGGGGGCTGTGGCTAAAAGTATTAGATCAGGCATATTCATATACCTCTTGCTTCAGTTGTCCTTTAAGGTTGCCATACATCAGGCGATTTTGTGGGCTGATCGACCTTCTGCTTTAATAATTGTATACAATCGGGAAAATTTATGCCACAGCATGTCAGCTCAATCAATGTTTCGATAAATTTCATGCCGGTCAAGACGGTCAAAAAAGATTGATCGAACATGTTGGAAATTTTCGGTCGCAAGTGGTAGACCGGGTGCGCTGTTGTAATGGCATTCATTAACATGACGACCGAATGGACCCCCCCCCCCTTGCCTGTCTGTAGTGTTTCAAAGTCTCACCTCTCCTGACAGTCATCGCTGCGTCCTCCTGTTCCGCTGTCCACTTGAAAAGACCAGCTTCTCTGTGTTTAAAATGGCACCAGCCGGAGGCTGCTCCTGGATCAGCACTCTGCATGTAAGCACCGTTCACAAATGAGAATATTCACTGTGCATGCACAAGACTAGCGCTGGTATGAGAAGTGAAGGGCGCAAGCACAGTTGGACGACTAAGGGGCGGTAAGGGAGGATGAAGTAGGTGGAAAAGGGGTGGCAACTAGGAGGGCCTAGGTGTGGCAAGACAGGAGAAACCGCCTCTTCCTCCTTGTCCATATTTGACGGGTGGCCTAGTGGAATAATTGAATGCAGGATTGAGGGGACCTGAGGGGCGCAGAAAGGTATGGAGAGTGCTGTGAGCTATGTCGCAGCACTGACAACCTATCTAATCCATTACTTTAATTAGCTAGAAGTCAGTTCATGGATACTTTAAATCTCACCTTGATTGTTTCCGCTAGCCACTGGCAGCATCTCATTCTGGCCATGCTAGAAGCTTCTCTGCAAACAATCACGAGAAGCTTTTAGCATAGGTTAACGGTGTTTCGTTGTTGCATTGCGTCCTTTGGGTCTCGAATGGAAGTGCAGATCGTATCCTGGACGCTACATGTAGTGATCAGGATCAGACGATGAGATCTGCTGTAGTGTTCACACGAATGAGGGGAAAAACAGTACTGCCATTTAAAAAAACGCTTCCATTCATTTGAATGGACATTGCTTGAACGACGAACGCTGCAGCCACTGCATTTTAATGCCCATGTGAAGCAGCCGTAAATCTGCACAGAGGTATAATTTATCGCCAGAGGCGACTTTAATATCATTGGGTAGACATCTGGTGGGGTAGAGTGGTCAGGTCATCAGCTTCCTCGCTGGAGAACAGTACACTATGACCTCGACTGCATTATACAACAGAGGCTCATATCTTAGTTTAGATAAGATTACATTACATAGCACTTCTCTAGTGTCTTACACAACATAACCATGAGCTGGAATTCCCTATAATGAAGAACTTCCCTAAACATTATTTCTGCATCTGAGGAGGACGTATGACTTGACCTCATTATTCGTTTATAATAGCTGTGTCCTTTTTCTTAGAAAAACATATTGGTATGTATTGCGCTGGGGAAATTTGAATTGCTATTCCTTTATGTGGCCACTAATCCCTGGCATGTGCTAGCTGGGCAAATCTGAACCAGGGAAAGAGAAATGCATTTTATGTGGGGGAAAAAAAGGAGAAACGCAAGGAAAACGGGTGCCCAATCTTTGATCCAATAAGTGTATGTGTCAGTAGTCAAAGAACTGTATCCCTACTTATGACACCTAAAATATATATGTATATGTATATATATATATATATATATATATATATATATATATATATATATATATATAATTTTTTTATTTATTTATTTTTTTCCTAAGACTAACTAGGCTTTCACTGTATGCCATTTTTTTTCCTTCGAACAATTTTGTTTTCTTTGTATTTTAATAGGAAAAAGTAGAAGAAATTGAAAAAAAAAACACATTATTTCTCAGTTTTACCAATTCCAGTTTAAAAATAAAAAGGGCAATTGTAGATAAAAAAACACAAATTTTGTTTGCCTATTTCTACCGTTTATCAGAAAACTTAAATACGTTCCTGTCACAATTTATGGTGAGGATATTTGATTTTTAAATAATGCTATGTATGTGTGTATTTTTCACTATGAACTGAGAAAGTAAAAGTATTTTAATGGTATAAATTTCATTGGCTATAAAATCTTATTGGCTCAGGGAACATATATTCACTTTCACCAATTAGTGCTGCAGCAGATAGTGCCGGAGGTTTTGCACAGGAGCAAGCCTAATCATGCACAGCTGTGCTTCCGCTACAAGATCTATAACTACGTCCTCATGGCTTAGATGAAGTCACAGAGGACGTGAATATACTGTAGTGGTGGAAAAACTGGTTAAAGGGAGTCTGAAATGAGTAAAATAATTTTAAATAAACACATGATGTCCCTGCAAATGAATATTACATACTTACCTCTCTGTCAGTTCCTCTCAGAAGCTCACCATTTTCTTCTTACAATTATTTCTTCCAGCTCTGACAAGATCTTGTCAGAACTGAAAGTTTTAGGGCCTGTTTCCACTACACGCAGATTGGATGCAGAAAAACTGACTCCAATGAATGCCTATGGGAAAATCTGCATCAGAAAAATCGCGTCTAGTAGAAACAGGCCCATAGGCGTTCATTGGAGTCAGGTTTTCTGCATCGAATATGCGTGTAGTGGAAACAAGCCCTAAGGGTCCTTTTCCACTATATCAGTTGCTGTCAGTTATAACTGAAAGGACAAATGATGTGCAAGGTAATGTCCATGTTTCCCTATTCAAGTGGGCGATATTACAATTTAACAGTGTGCTGACCCGGAAGCTGTTATGAGACCATTTTTAAAATGGAGGATGGAGATTTTCATCCATCACAGTGGACAAACGGGACACGTGAGAGGAGAAAAAGATTGATGAGTAGACTACACGGGAGCAAAGTATGATGTGTGTATGTTTATTTTGACTTTTATTTTTCAGTTCAGGTTTGCTTTAAAAAAAAAATTAAGTCAAAATAAACATGCACACGTCCTACTTACCTTCCTTGTAGTCTACTCCTCAATCTTTCTCCTCCCTTGCATCCTGTTTGTCCGCTGTGATCAATGGAATTCTCTGTCCTTCAATTTTGAAAATGGTCATTACCCCATAATAGCTTCCTGGTCAGCACACTGTTAAACTGTAATATCGCTTGAGCCATAGGGAAACATGGATATTACCTTGCTCACCAGTTGTCCTTTCAGTTATAACTGACAGCAACTGATATATTTCAGTTCTGACAAAATCTTATCGGAAATGGAAGGAATCGTAAGAAGAAAATGGTGAGTTTCTGAGAGGAACTGACAGTGAGGTAAGTATGTAATATTCATTTGCAGCTACGTCATGTGATTATTTATTTTAAATCATTTTAATCGGTTCAGGTTCCCTTCAAGGTTTGGACTAAAAACTGAGAATATGGGGGAAACCTTGATGGAAACAGTTTTGACGTTTATGGGCCAAAGAAAAGGACACACTGTTGACACAACCCATCTACATTCTATTTTAAAGTTGTGTTTCTGCCTGGAGGTTTTAAAAATTTGATATATTTAGAGAAGGATTGAGATATATATATATAAATTTTTTTTTTTTTATTTCAACATAATCTGGTCAATTTTGGATTCTGTACCAGTTCACAAAAAAGCTCTTCCGCCCACTAAATACGAAAGCCAAGACTCCTCCAGATACTCGGTTTATGTGCCTTGGCCAGGGGCGGCTCTTGTAATGACCAGGATTCTCCGCTCTGCCAGTTTATGGCCGTATTTACCTTACATGACTGAAGTGTCGTTATTGACACCGTGTGGAACATTGGCTGGATGTTCTGAGGTAATGTTCTCTCAACTTCCAGTTATCCAGATCCACTGCAAAATCTTATTCAGGGCGGAGCGATCCATTGAACACTAATGCAGATGTCAGCAGCTTTTCGTTTCCACACACTATGCTTCTTTTTAAAAGTGGACCTGAACTCTTGCACAGGATAGAAGGACAACATAGAAAAATGCACCCCCTTTGTATTTAGAGAGTTTAGCCTGACTGAGGGTGAATATACACATCCAATGACTGGCCAATTTTACCACTTCCATCTACTATGAGGGGCAATACTATAAACAGATTGTGAAGGTGGCTCTCATACTGCATGTTGGGGGTTAAATTGGCCAGCAATCGTCCAATCAAAATTGAATGTGTTTACACACCATTGTGGGCTGACTAAAGCCTGGTACACACTTTCAATTATGATTGGCCAATCACTGACCAATTTTTCCACCTCCATGTAGTATGAGATTCAACATACATTAAATACTATGAGCAGATGGGTAAACCCTTATACTTCATGGGGGAGATAAAATTGGTCAGTGATTGGCCAATCATAAATGAAAGTGTGTACCAAGCTTTATTCCCCCTCATGACTAATCACCACTGTTATTTGATCTCTCAGCTGTGTCAGCTCAGGTATCTCGGCAGCCTCAGCTAACTTGTAAACACAGGATTTTAACCCATTGTCTGCTTCCATGAAAGCAGAAAGTAGACACGCTGCAGATTTATTGCAGGATTTCTATCAGCTGTAACAAAAATGTTTTTCTTTAAAGCAGCAGGGTCATCCATAATATCCCAGGAAAAAAACGTATGTACAGTAAGTATATAAATACGTGTTAACATCTTATATAACAGATGTATTGTACTGCCCATGTTTTAAGTTCAGTGAATTTTATATAGTAAATAAAGAGAATTCTGCTCCTGGCATTTTCCATCTTGGTTCCCTCTGACTGAAGCCAATCCTGATGTCATTTCCTCCCTTACTTTTTTTTTCTCCTAGAAACTGCACTGTCACAGCTAGTTTGCTTTGTAAACACATGTGAGCACAGCATAGATCAGATTTCAGCAGCTCACTGAACTGCCCTCAGCCAATCAGTAAGGTGCAGGAAAGTGGGAGGAGAGATGTCAAGCTTTCTTCTCATCGGCAATGTACCAAATAGAGTCCGTCTGACTGAGATAAGATTTATTACATCAGAAACATTCCTGCATAGATTGGAGTGCTTGCAGTGCAGGGTAAGGTTGTAGGTTGCATATTATACACAGAGCAGTGGGTAAATGGAATTTGATTTTGTCGCTGACAAACCCTCTTTAAGGGCTTGTTTACACTACAAGAGCTTTTCTAAGCGCTTCGTGATTTTAAAAGCTCTTGCTAATGTTATTCTGTGTGTGTGCACACTGGAGTGATGTGATTTTGTAAAAATCCCCCATAGCATTACATTAGCAAGATCTTTTCAAATCACTAGCGTTTAAAAAGCTCTTGTAGTGTGAAACAGCCCTGAAGGTTCTAATGCTGTTGCTTATCTTTTAGAGCAGAGAGGAAGTACAGAGTGCAGGTCCGCTTTTAATGAGATAAGTTGCTGTACAGCTAAGCTGCACCTCTTGACCTTGTACGTGAAGTTCCCTACGTTTATAATGGAGTAATCGTGTATGATTCCCAGGCCTTTAGTTACTCACCTTGCTTTAGGGGAAATGAGATCTTGTTGAACAGGCTGCTTGTCTGGCTCTGTGAGAAGACCTGTTTACTACTCAGACTGCAAATTAAATCTCCGCTGCATGGCCACATGTATGTGGATGTAGGAACACCACACCCATGTGTACTTGCTGAACATTTCAATTTCAAAATCATAGGCATTAATATGCACCCGGCCCGCCCTTTGTTTCTGTAACCGCTTCCACTCTTCTAGGAAAGCTGCCCAGCGGATTTTGTAACATGTTTGTGAGAATTTTCTCCCATTTAGACAGAAGAGCGTCAGTAGGTCGGTCAGAGGGCATTGTGCTCGGCCACTGGCATGTCTCTATTTCATTACCTCCCCATAGCGTAGTGTGGCTTCTCTTACACGCCTCTTCCCTCATCCCCGTAGTGTGCTATACTTGCCTCTCATCTCTTCTCTCATACAGAAAGCACAGTGTGTTATACTTGCCTCTGCTTTCATACAGGAAGCACAGTGTGTTATACTTCTCGTCTCATACAGGAAGTACAGTGTGTTATACTTGCCTCTCCTCTCATACAGGAAGCACAGTGTGTTATACTTGCTTCTCCTCTCATACAGGAAGCACAGTGTGTTATACTTGCCTCGCCTCTCTCATACAGGAAGTACATTGTGTTATACTTGCCTCTCCTCTCATACAGGAAGCACAGTGTGTTATACTTGCCTTTCCTCTCATACAGGAAGCACAGTGTGTTATACTTGCCTCTCCTCTCATACAGGAAGTACAGTGTGTTATACTTGCCTCTCCTCTCATACAGGAAGTACAGTGTGTTATACTTCTCGTCTCATACAGGAAGTACAGTGTTCTACATCTCGTCTCACACAGGAAGTACATTGTGTTTTACTGGCCTCTCCTCTCATACGGGAAGTACATTCTGTTATACTTGCCTCGCCTCTCTCATACAGGAAGTACATTGTGTTATACTCACCTCTCCTCTCATACAGGAAGTACATTGTGTTATACTTGCCTCTCCTCTCATACAGGAAGTACAGTGTGTTATACTTCTCCTCTCATACAGGATGCACAATGTGTGTTCGCCATACTTGCCTCTCCTCTCATACAGAAAGCACAGTGTTATACTTGCCTCTCCTCTCATACAGGAAGTACAGTGTGTTATACTTGCCTCTCCTCTCATACAGGAAATACAGTGTGTTATACTTACCTCTCCTCTCATACAGGAAGTACAGTGTGTTATACTTGCCTCTCATCTCATACAGGAAGTACAGTGTGTTATACATACTTCTCCTCTCATACAGGATGCACAATGTGTGTTCGCCATACTTGCCTCTCCTCTCATACAGGAAGCACATTGTGTGTACAGGTAGTCCCCAACTTACGAACGCCCGATTTATGAGTGACCTGCCGAAAAGAACGCCATGGATTCTGTTTCCATGGGAACCAGTCAAATTTTGTTTTCACAAATTAGACTTCTAGTTTTTGAGAAAATCGATTTTTAAAAAATGCAAAGAAAAATGGCTTTTAAACTTGTATAAGCAGGTACAAAGGTGACACAGAGGGGGGCACTGGAGGCACAGGGGGGCATAGAGGAGGTGCAGGGGACAGAGATGGCACAATGTTCCAACTTAAGAACAGATTCAGGTTAGCCGGGGACTACCTGTACTATACTTGCCTCTCCTCTCAAACAGGAAGCACAGTGTGTGTGTTATACTTACCTCTTATCTCCTATACAGGAATTACAGTGTGCACTATACTTGCCTCTCACCTCTACTCTACATGCTCACATTCATCCTTTTTTTTTTTTTTTTTTTTTGTGTGCAGGAAGATAGCAGATGTTCCAGTTCAGAGATTTGATAAAAGTCTGGAGGAATTCTATGCCCTTTGTGACCAGATGGAGCTCTGTTTGGTGAGTTGTGGTTCTCTTCTTTCCCAGAGTTCCCTGTTTCCTGTCCCACGGCTATGGCCACAGCCAGAAAAGGCTTCTTATACCTCCTCTTGTTTTATTATTTGGAATATGAAATAAAAGAAGGCATAGCTGATCTATTTTTACACAACCTGTTTACGATAAAATAAATGGCCTTGAATGGGATACACACAGGCAGTGGGGAAGCTGCTGGTCGCCTGGCTGTAGTGATGTTCCACTGCCTGTAATGCTTTGTGCATGACTCACAAGTGTCTGTGTTGGGAAAGCCATAACACATGACCTGGATGCTTGTTCCAAGTCAGTGACTCAGAGAGCGCTGCAGCCAAAGGAGCTGTACAGCCAAGAAACAAACAGCTTTTTTTAAAGCAAACCCGAAGCTGAAAAAAACCCCTTATGATTCAATGAATTGTAGGTGTAGTACAGATAACGAATAGAACATTAGTAGCAAAGAACAGAGTCTCATATTTTAATTATCAATTATACAGATTTGTTTTTATAACATTGCAGCATTCTGTCACATTTGTAGTTTAGAAACCACACTCTGTCTTTTAAGCTATAAAACAAAGCAGAACTAATGACCCTTTGAACTTTCCTGCAGTAAAACATTATCTCAAGCTGTCTCTCGCTGTTTCTTGGCTTTTTAAATGGAATCTGAACTGAAAATAAACATATGAAATAATGAATTGTATGTGTAGTACAGCTAAGAAATAGAACATTAGTAGCACAGATATGAGTCTCTTATTGTTTCCAGTACATGATAAGTTAAAGAGGAACTCCAGTGAAAATAATGTAATAAAAAAGTGCTTCATTTTTACAATAATTATGTATAAGTGATTTAGTCAGTGATTGCCGATTGTAAAATCTTTCCTCTCCCTGATTTACATTCTGCCATTTATCACATAGCGACATTTTTACTGCTGGCAGGTGATGTCACTGGAAGTACCTTCTGCTTGCTTTTTTGGCAGTTGGAAACGGCTGTAAACAGCTATTTCCCACAATGCAACGAGGTTCACAGACAGGAAACTGCCAGGAGTACCACGGTCCTCAGAGTTTCTTGTGGGAGGGGTTTCACCACAATATCAGTCATTAAGCGCCCCCTGATGGTCTGTTCGAGAAAAGGAAAAGCTTTCTCATGGGAAAGGGGGCATCAGCTACTGATTGGGGTGAAGTTCAATTCTTGATCACGGTTTCTCTTCAAAAACTAAATTTATCTATGCAAAAGAGCTTCTCTGAGCTCTCTGCTTCGGGAAAACAGCACTGTAGCCAACCAAGCTTGACCTGAGAGCTCAGAGAAGCTCTTTTGCATAGATAACTTTAGTTTCTTAACTCATCCTATACTGAAAACAATAGGAGACTCATACCTGTGCTACTCCTGTTCTATTTCTTAGCTGAACTACGCATACAAATCATTATCTTATAAGTTTATTTTCAATTCAGATTCCCTTTAAACAGCCGAGAGACAGCTTGAGAAAAGGTTTTACTGCAGGAAAGTTCAAAGGGTCATTAGTTCTGCTCTGTTTCATAGTTTAAAATGCAGTGTAGTTTGTAAACTCCCAATATTAGAGAATTATGCAATGTTATTAAAAAAAAAGCTATATAACTGAAAATAAAAAAGAGACTCTTCTTTGCTACTACTGCTCTATTCATTATCTGTACTACACATACAATTCATTATGTCATAATTTTTTTTTTTTTCCTTTTCTTTTCTTCTGTACTTTGTCACTTTAAGTGCTTCAGAAAACAGGACTGTATTGGACCCAGTGGGCTGAAGAGCTCAGAGAAGCTCTGTTGCATACAGTGCTGCCCATAACTATTCATACCCCTGCAAATTTCGACTTTAATACATTTATTCAAACCGCAAGTAACTTTGATGGGAAATGACATAGGTGTCTCCCAAACGGTAATAAGGCGATGTACAAAAGGCATTATTATGGAAAAGGAAAAAACACTTCTCAGATTTTGTTTATATTTGAGCAAAACGTAATCAGTCCAGAATTATTCATACCTTTCTCAATAATCAATAAAGAAACCTTTATTGGCTATTACAGCAATCAAACGCTTCTTCTAATTGCAGACCAGCTTTTTGCATGTCTCCACAGGTATTTTTCCTATTTATCATTCAGCGTAGCGATAGCCCTTGTGACCCCTCCCACTGCTCTGGGGTGCCCTCTCCTCTTTGTAATGTTGAGCAGCAGTAGAGCGTTATATTACCTGCTTCTGGTGGCGGGACAGGTCCTCTGCATTCCTCTTCAGTGTACACGTGCCGTACAGCCAATCACCATGCGGTTTCCATTCCTGTCACATGACATGCAGGGACGGAAGCTGCATGGTTATTGGCTGTACAGTGTTTGTACACATCTCTCTCTTTTGTTTCCTATGCTTGTAGACAGGATAATTTAGCATCATCTAAGCCTGGGGTTATATGTGGATCTGTGTCTGAACACTTTAACAGCTGTCAGGAATTCCAAAGAACAAAGGCGGATGGGCCTAAGTCTTTGGCAGCCATTGAGAAGGAAGCTGCGTTTGTTTTTCTGATGACCGTCATCTCCCTTTTCCATAGAAACCCAAATTCCAAGTTCCTGAAATGTTACAACCGGATGTAGCGCAGGATGGAAGATAATGGTGTGTACATCTAGTCATAACATTCTTGATAAATCGGTTTCTGTGGAAAGCATAAAGATCAGGGGCGTAATGATAGACCCTGCAAGGGATGCAGCCGCAGGGAAGCCACAGGGGGCCCTGTCCTGAGGGACTGACAACTCAGGGCAAGGAGAGAAAAAAACTTTCTGCTCAGTTTCTTTCTGCTTTCCCCCAGTTCAGAGCCACCAATTGGGACGCTGCCGCATCCTGATTGGTGGCTGCTGAGCTGTGGGCGGACCCCGGTCATGCAGGCGGATGATTTCAAAGACCTTCGGCGGTCTTCGTAAACCTGGTCGCCGCCCACACTGCCGAGGATGGGGGCGGAGCAGCTCTCTCTGCCCGAACACTCCAGGACAGGTAATATATACTTCCCCGCAACCCCCGCATCAGTCCTCATACAGACATGTCATTACAGTCTCTGTCTGTTTTCACTGGAAGAACTCTTAAATGGTTTAGTCTCAGCCACAGTTGCTGCAGGTTTAAAGGCCACAGTGTCCTCCTGTCTTGCTGTAGTCACTAGTGACCGAGTGTGTTTCCATCTCTGTAGATGCTCCCCGATTGGCTAACGTGAAACCCGTTTCTTTTAACCCTTTCCATTCCTATGTCAGACTGTGTTTGTCCTTTTCCAACATAGGTCCAACGTTGGACATAGTCCAACATGGGAAAAATAGCTGCCACTAGGGGGGGCTATTGTCAGACAAGACCCAGCGTAGTGTCAGCCCCTTTATTGTAAAGTGTCAGACTAAGTCCGGAATTTAGTGCACCACGAACCCTTTCTCCGCTGCTGTGACACCTAATTTAGCTATTACGTTGGCGCATTTGGGCTCGTAACTTGGGGTGCCGCTGCCGTATCTAGTCCAGCACGGCATCTTCCTATGTGGATTAAAGTATCCGACAAAGTTGGACACATTAATCCCCTTCAGCACCACGCTGCCACAGAATCAAGGTGGTACGTGTGTAATATGGGGTGCTACAGTGCGCACCCTGGTGCCGGCCCTGCCTCCTCCCCCTGATACCCCATCTAGGGCGAGGAAGTAGAGACCCTCTGCATTCCCGCCACTGCAGCACTCTCTTGACATGGAGTCTAGTGACACCCGTCCCCTATACAGTTCCCTGGTCTCTAGTGCTTTCCCCCTCACCCTTCCCATATGGCTTCACTGGTGATCTAGGCCTTCACCTCCAGTATAGCTTCCCTGGTGGTCTAGACTGGGCCAAACGTAATGCAAAGTGGGGAAACCACTTAGGGGCTAAATTTGATGGCCATGTGGACCAGATTTGGCCCATGGGCCAAAGTTTGACATGCACGACCTTTGGAAAATGGTGACAAACCAGCAAGCCCTAGCATCGAGCGCTGTAATTACAGTGCAGGAGATTTGGGCACAGCCGGCGCCGCCATAGGCCATAATAGGAATTACGGCTATATCGGCGCACAGTCAGTAACTTCGGCGCCGTCGGAAAACAGAGCTGAAGTTGCTTTTCAAACACTGTAATTCATTACATTATCCACATGGAGCTGGAGGGGGAATAGTATTTCACGCCGCCGGGAACTTGTGCAGCAACAGGATAAGCCATACCGGCTGTATTCTGCACCCAAGTCTCCCGGCGGCCAATTCATATGTATGCCCCTAGCATTGCGCCTCGAGTTTTGTTTTTAGATTTTAGAAAAGGTTTAAGCGGTACCTGTGACCAGGTGAGGATTTGTGTATACCTGGATAAGGAAAACCTATATGGTCAATTCAACAATATTTCAGATGTATGCAAAACTGTTGCAGAAATAAGGAAGAGACAGGTGGTGTGTTGCAGAATACATGGGTTGCAGCGTGTGGGCTGTGGACAGGTGGTGGGATCACCCTGCACCTGCTTCTATGGTTCCCCCTCCAGGCACCTGCTTCTATGGTTCCCCCCTCCAGGCACCTGCTTGTACGGTTCCCCCCTCCAGGCATTCCTTAGTACGGCTCTGACTGCTCTCTCACGTGCAGCTGATGACGTTGCCGCGGTGTGAAAGCACTGCGAGGGGGGAATTCAGCAAGCCGCTACAAGAAGCTCTCCGCTGATTCAGCAGCTCAGTTATTCAGATTATGGGGAGGTCAAACAGGGAAGAGGTCACAGTGCAGAAAGTAAACACATTTCTCAACTTCTTAGGCTAGGTCAGTTTTGCCATTCATTTTACACCCCCCCCCCCCCCCCCCCTTCCGGCTTATGTTCCATTTTTACAGATTGCTTAAAGTAAACCTGAGACGAGAGGAACAAGATGACTTTTACTTACCTGGGGCTTCTTACAGCCCCCTGTAGTAAAGTCAGCTTCCTTGGCCTCCTCCCAGTGCAATATGATCAGCAGCCTAATTAAAAAGAATCTTTAAAGAGAACCAGAGACGAAGCACCCTCATGTATTTTACCATATATATCAGTGGGAACATTAGAGAAAACACTTACCCTGCTCGCTGCTTCATTCTTCACTGCTCAGCTTGCTTGTTATGAGCCCTGATAAAATCCCTGACTGAGCATTCAGTCTGGCTTTGCTCAGGAATCATTATAGCTGAGTCTGTCTTCTCTGATGTCTTTTCAAGCCCAAGCCTTCCCCCCTTCTGGCTCTGCTATAATGACTCGGCTATAATAATTCCTGAGCAAAGCCAGACTGAATGCTCAGTCGGGATTTTATCAGGGCTGGTTAGAAGCAGGCTGAGCAGTTAAGAATGAAACAGAGAGCAGGGTAGGTGTTTTCTCTAATGTTCCCACTGATATATATGGTAAAATACATGAGGGTGCTTCATCTCTGGGTCACTTTAACAAAAAAAAGAGCCCCTGGAGGTTACTTACCTTGGGAGGATGACAGGGGCAAACCCAGGGTTTTCAAGGGGGGGATTCCTGAAGGGTCTTCCTCAGCCATGCACCATACAGTATAATAATATGGTAGGACATCATGCTGGGTACACATAATGCAATTTCCCGTCTGATTTGCTACCAATAAACAATGGGATTGATCAGGAGCAGTTTGGATACATTGGATGCAGATAATAATGAGGACAGCTGACATTGCTAATGAAGGGGAAAGTGAAGCATTCACACAGCAGGGCACAGGGCTGTGCTCATACCTGACTCTATTAAGTGCCCCAGAGCTGCTGCATGCTCTGTACACACGCTGCTGCTCCATCCAAAGTCAGCTGTAGCAGGGAAAGAAAGGGGGCGGGGCTGTGAGTTGCAGGATGCCTGCACTAGCCCTGGTCTGAAGGGGGATTCTGGGCAGCTGTAATCACACCCTGTATTTGGCTATGGATAAAGCCTCCAGATCCTAAAGAGGCTTTCCCCTTCCTCCTCAGTAGAAGGGATTAGGGATGATCAAAGAGATGCAAATACTTCCGAGTTTATGCAAACATGTTATGCAAATATATGCAGTTTAAAAATGGACCAATCAATTTAAACCCAGGTGTAAATTGATTGGTCCATTTTCAAGGTAAATTGATTGGCCCATTTTCACACAGCGGGCAGGGGAGCGGCGTGAACGAAAGGATCGTCCGTCGCTCGGTTGAGTTGATTCCCCGGATAGATTACTTGTGGAGCGGCAGTTGGGGGCTACTTTACATATGCCTGATTATTGTCTGAGGCGGTTTTTATCGGCCGCCTCAGCCGACTTTGTTCAAGCGTGGGTATGTAGCTTAAAGCTCTGATTTGCTGTTGTGGTCATGTGGTAAAGCAGGAAGTCATTACTGCAATCATATCCCAAACATGCCTTCTGCTGGACTATAAAAACAAAAAGTTCCTCAATACAGTATTGTGCATGGAACATTGCCTCCCAATAACAGGCATTCAGAAATATGTACCCAGCATCTCCTCTGTGATGTCTGCTTGACGTATTTCAGGCATTATGTAATCCTGGGAACATCTGTACATAGGTTTCTCAAATGTCTACTCTTAAAGCTGTCATTTTTTAGGGCCGAGAGGCATCAAATGGAAAGCTCGAGAACTGCTCACATAAAGTAATAATTATGTTGGCTGCTGGCTCTGAGCCCATCAGCGTCTGATCTCTTTCCGTTTCCTCACAAAGACTTTAAGCAGCCTTAAGTCGGCTTTGCTGGAGTGTTTTTTTCAGTGGATGCTGGTGTGATGGGGAATGTGCGGAATGCAGATATATGGAATAGGAGGCTGTTATGTTGCTACATGTTTATCGCCTGGCCTCTGTCTCCCAGTAAATCGTCATACAGCTGGAGCCAATGTTCTGTACTAGGCTGATCCGGATATGCAGGGCATGCCTCACATTCTTCGCAGCTCCTTGCTGAGGGAAAGGCCCACCATATTTGTTTTTAAAAGAAAACTGTGAACCTACAGCAGCGCTCAACACTTCTCCTTTCTGCAATGTAAAGCCCTTATAACCTTTAATTTCCGTAGTGGGGATTTGTTGTCCTCCCAGACTAGCTTCTGTAGATCATGTGAGTTAGGAGAAGTTGGAGGTTGGCACTACAGCGGCATAACATACATAGGTCAGCATGCAGTGGAAACAGATGGCTTGCAAGCACACCCCTTCTCTGGAACCTCTTTAGCGTGCTCAAGCTATAGATAGTGAATGCAGGCAAATGGAGATGGGAGGAAAGCTGGCACTGCTGCAAATGTTCAATTTATTGCTGAAATATCAAAACGGTGCAATAGGTACAACATTGTTAAAAGCTGCAATTGATAGTGCACATACCAAGTGAGAAGAGGCGTGGGTGGTGGTGGTGGGTGCAGGGCACAGGATGCCTGACAGCCGTTTCTCGCTGAACAGCACTTCCACGGAGGCTACATGGGTAGCCTCCGTGGAAGCGCTGTTTAGCGCGAAACGAACAGCATGGATGGAGCAGCGCTGGGAAGGGTGAGTAATTCATCTGCAGCTACATGTGCTGGGTAGCAGTGGGGGGTGAGCATGGGGGGGGGTGAGGGGGCCACCCCACCTTACGTTTGCCCCTTAAATCGACCCTGCTTCCCCGTCCTCAGTTAACTCCTCCGCCCTTGTGGCTCCTTGTCCCTCCACCCCTCCATAGCAACAGATGCACAATAGGTGTCACTATGGTTGATGTCACCCAGTGTTGGAAATGCATGGTGTCACCCCTCTCTTACCCTATGAACCTCCAATCTCACTTAGCTAAACAAAATTAATAATACTTGTTTGTAGTAAAAAAAAAAAGGTCTACATTTACATACTCCACTCTCCCTTATCCTGGAGCTTGGTGTCACCCTGACACCTAGTGCGGTCCACACCCACCTAGTGACGCCACTGAGATGTGTTCCAGAGCCTGGAGGCTAGCGACACATCTGTACTGCGTCTGCACTGCACTGTCACCCATGGGATTGAGTACCGATCCCATGCACTGCATGGAATAGTAAAACGCTGTTTCGATCGTTTCTCAATAGATTTCCAGTTGAAATCTGTTGAGAATCGATGTGCAGTGTGCAGAAGGGATCAGTTTCTTTGTGGTCAGATTCCAGTCGGAGAGGGATCGAGTGTGTTGCTGCATGTGTGTGTGGGGGCACCTTATATCTGATCTGCTTTCTGCACATCAGATCTTTCCAGGACAGTTATCAGACCTGATACAGATAGTAGAAAATGAAAGCGTAAAAGGAAAGTAACTCAAACCGCCACCAGCCTGGACTGCTGACACCAGGCTGGGTTGGATGAATGGATTCATGAATTCTTCAGTGTGTAAGCCTCGGGAGGGCCTAAGAAATAATTTATTCAAAACAGACTGTGTTTTCTAGTCTTTAGTGGTCACTTTTGGTGAGTCTTTGCCCAGTGCCACCTCAGCTTTCTGTTACAGGACTGGAACTCAATATAGTGCAGTAGATTGTGTTTTTCTGCTCATCACAAGTTGTAAAAGGTTTCTGTAGCCTTTCTGTCAGCTACAGATTGTCTGGCCATTCTTGTTTGGCTTTTATACCTCTTATTGTCCATAATGCCGGGCATACACGGCACATTTATGCGCCTGATCGAGCCAGCGGCTCGGTGCCGGCGCATCCCCGCTCGTTCGCGCGGATCGATTGCCGCTCGTCCCCGCCGGCGCTTCCTTATCACCGCTCGATTCCCTGCCATTGTCCACGGGCGCGTGTCGAGCGGCATGATCGGGCCAGCTGAATATTATGAGCTGGCCGGATCAGCTGGTCGATACACGGTACAGAAACATACCGTGTATCCCCAGCATAAGTGTAAAGGTGCCCATTAGCAGTACAATTTTTTCAACAAATGCAATCTTTTGAGGTGATTTTAATGATCTAATTGTATAAAAAAATTTGCCATTTATGAAGGTAATTGATAAGGAACAATTATTTGGTCAATTGCTTAGTAGGATAAAATCTATCCGAAAGTTGACTTTTGTGATCGAATTTTAAGAATCCTGACATCATTTCCTCCCTTACTCTGTCTGTGTTTTCATTGCACGTCCCCCTCCCAGTCTTCAGACACTCCCACCCAGGTCTGCAGTAGAAATTGCATTGAGAAATATTGGCCGATCAGAGAGGAGCAGAGGTGTGAGAGGGGAAAACGGGAGGGAAAGAGGCTTCAGCCAATCAGGCTGCATTTGTTAAGTCTGAGGAGATACTAAAGAAGAAAAAAAAAAAAAGAAAACCCAGTATGCCCTGCAACTTCCTCTCTGTGGCAGATGTACCAAATAATAGCCAGGGAAACTGGGGAATTATGTTTTTTGGAGAAGAAAATTAAGAGTAATGTTTAACTTTTGGATTGCCTTGTTGGCATCCTTACCACTTGTTTACCAGATTAAAATAAAGAATTGATTTTTTATTTTATGCCTAACAGTTACTCTTTAAGGTACAGTAACAAGCTTATTTCAGTATGCAAATAACAGAAAGCTTCCTATTTCAGATAAGATAAGGGCACTATGGCCTTATCTTTTAAAGAGTTTACATAAGTGATCTAAGACGGTTGTCTAGGTGATGTTTGCTGTGGGAGGGACAATAAGCTCTGACAGTAGGAAGGGTACATTAACACTGAGCTGGGTTGAAAAGAAAGGAAAGGGGCAGAGATGATGTCACTTTTGGCATCACAGAGAAACGGTAAAGATGGATACCAGCACAATTATTATTTTCTTCTTTTCATATCGCATTTCTACTAAATCTGAGAATGTAAAAGCAGCAAAATAGGTAAGCTAGATAACTCATTTATTAGATGATTTTTTTATTATTATTTTTAGTTAGTGTTGCGTGTCAAACAATTTTAACTTGGGGTTTGTGGGTAAGTGCCAGCCAAGAAGAAGGAGGTAGAAACGGCAACATTTTTGTGATTGATGTTGTTTACCAATATCTGATCTGTCATTTGTCCCTCTGCCACAGCGTCTTGCCTACGAGTGTCTCTCCCAGAGCTATGACAGCGCCAAGCACTCTCCCACTCTTGTGCCTACAGCCACCAAGCCTGACGCCGTCCAGACGGAGAGCCTGCCCTACACCCAGTACCTGAGCATGATCAAATCCCAGATCAGCTGCGCCAAGGACATACACAACGCCCTGCTGGAATGCTCCAAAAAGATCATGGGCAAAACTCCACCCACGCAGGGAGTCCTATGAGTCACGTGTTACCCCCCCCAACCCGCCTACACCGACAGACGACACTGCCACCAATGACAGGTCTTCGCCCAGGAGGGATCTTGTCTGGCCAGACTATTCTACAATTGTGGGGCTCGTGTATCTTGTATGGTTTGTGCTGTATATATTTTTTCTTATATATTATTTTTTTGACTGATGAATGGAGAGCCCCAACTTGTTGAAGACCTGTGGAGAAGGGCTTCCCTTATACATTGATTTTGGACTAAATTTTCCTCTGCGAATCACCTGCCTTTGAAGACTACGGGTTCTAGCGTGGTTCCCTAAACACATGCAAAGACTTGTTAATGAGCAGGTACTGTGTTCCTGGTAACCAATTACTGATTTGTTAATGAGCAGGTACTGTGCTCCTGGTAACCAATTACTGATTTGTTGCTTTTCTGGGAATATTAAAAGCATACCATCAGCTGAGGCAGTTTTATGGGTTTTTTTTTTTGTTATTTCTTGGGGGTTTTTTTGTTTGTTTTTGTTTTTTTTTTGCCTTTCCTTAAAAACCTCTTAAAGTGGTCTGAAAGCCAGCATTTCTTCTTTGCTCTAAAAGATTCCTCACAGCTTGAAAGCTACTATCCCAGCAAAAAATTCTAGCACAGCATCACTGAAATGGTTAAACAAAGCACTTTGTTCTGCTATTCAGCTTCAAATGCATTCAAACTGGAGATAACAGTATCTTTTACATGTTAAACACAAATGCATCAACACTGGAATGTAAACAAACACTCTCTGAGAAACTGTCTCTGCTTCAGGCACACACAGTGTTCAGAATAGCTCATTAAAAGATTATATAATAAAAAGCAGTTATAATAGAAAAATAATAAAATGCAATGCCAGCTTTCAGGGTAAGAAAAAACTATACTCTGGAAACTTGTAATTTGTAAATAGACGATATTTCTTATGCACAAAAGCAAATATGATAACTGTATGAGTAATAAAAAGAAGGAAAACACATTTTTATTAAATGTTATGTCAGTTTCAGACCACTTTAAAGAAAACCTGTACTGAAAATAAGTTCCCCTAGGGGGTACTCACCTCAGTAGGGGGAAGCCTCTGGACCCTATTGAGGCTTCCCCCGTCCTCCTGTGTCCCACGGCGGTCTCGCTGCAGCCCCCGGAACGCACAGACGACAATTTGTCGCGCTGTGCAATATTTACCTTTTCTGGCCCCAGCGGGGGTGCTGACGGAGATAGGCGGAAATAGCCGATTTCCGTCAGGTCCGCTCTACTGCGCAGGCACAGGAGACTTGCACCTGCGCTGTGGAGCGGCCCGACGGAGATTGGCTATTTTTGCCTATCTCCGTGGGAAGAGCGGATACTGCGCCCGCTGCTCCGGGAGGATTTTCGCCGCCGCCGTGGGACCGAGGAGGATGGGGGAAGCCTCAATAGGATCCGGAGGCTTCCCCCACCCGAGGTGAGTACCCCCCAGGGGAGGTTTTATCATTACAGATTTTCTTTAAGGGCCAAGCCAATTTTCAAACTTCTGCAATGCCTTCGATGAAAGAGCTCTGGCAATTTTTAGTCCACCCAAACACATTTAGTCTTGCTTTTTTTCAGGACAAGTGGGGCTTTCTTTTAATATCATTTAATTATAACAAATCTGTAATTTGCTTTTTTTAGGGGAAAATGTACATAAAAAATGAAAATAAAACTGAATTTTCTAAATGTTTCAATCAAAATTATGTAAATATCTCAAATTACAGCAGTAAAACTTTCAGAAACCGCTTGATCCATAAGTTTTCTATGCGGAAATGTAAAAATTATGTAGATCAATTTTTTTTTATAGGTATTTTGCAGGAGCACTAAATAGAGGTGAAAATGAAGATTTTAAGAGAGAAAAAGCGATACCGTATATACTCGCATATAAGCTGACCCATGTATAAGCCGAGGTACACACTTTTCCCTCAGAAACCAGGAGAAAGTGATTGAGTTGCGTATACGCCCCCTCCCCAGTATAGCCCTCTCCACAGTAGCCAGATGTCCCCCCAGTACAAGTCATTCCCTCTTCCCATAGCCAGATGTGCCCCAAGGATGATACAGCTGTGTCTTAAGATACCATTAGATGGCATCATAGATATGAGACACAGCGATTGCCACACAGGAAGAATCCCCGATCATTGCACCGTTGACACATTGCTAGAACGCTCCGCTCCACAAGCCAGGGGACACAGATGGTCTTGAGCAGCGCACTCTGCACACCATGTTGCAGGGGATGGGGGCACGGACACAGTAGAGCACAAGCTTGTAAGAGCAGGATCACTAGTGCATGATCCTTACTATCTTCTGCAAGTAACAAAACCTGCTCCACTATCCGTGAGTTGCATATAAGCCGAGGGGGTATCTTTTCAGCAGGGCTGAGGAGTCGGTACAAAAATCAACCGACTCCTCAGATTATGAAACTACCGACTCTGACTCCAACTGGGACTCCAGGAACCCAAAATAGCTCAGACTCCTTGACTCTGACTCCTCAGTCTAATACTTACCAGGGTTGTGGATTTGGTACAAAAATCATCCGACTCCTCAGTTTATGAAACAACCAACTCCACCTCCAGGTACCCAACATTTCTCAGACTCCTTGACTCCGACTCCACAGTCCTGTTTTTCAGCACATTTTTTGTGCTGAAAAATTAGGCTTATAAGCGAGTATATAAAGTAATTATGCGATCCTAGTGATCAGATGATCAGGAGCCAATCAAAATCACTCTTCATTCATTCCAGAAGATGTCAGCTGTCAAAGCGTGCAATAATTTTGCAGTAAAAATCTACTATGTATCAGAAACTAGTGTTCATATAAGGTTAGTTCATTTTACTATGGGCGGTCCTGAATTGGTTAGGGTAGATACAGATTTTTATAAATTCAAAGAAAAATAGATTTGAAAAGGATTTTATGTTCCTTTTTAAGTAGATATATTTTGTAAGATAACATGGGTATATTAAGGAACTGAACTTCCCCTCTGCTCTAAAACATAAGCAACAACATAATAACCTTTAAAGGAAAAAATGTATTTGTTACCGCCCACAGAACTCCTGCAATAAATCTGCAGTGTGTCTACTTCTTGCTTTCATGGAAACTGACATAGGGTTAACATCCTGTGTTTACAAATTAGCTGCTCTACCAAGGCAGCCATCTGACACAGCTGAGAGATCAAATTACAACTTGTGCTTAGTCACAGATGAGGGGCAATTAGACAGGCTAAACCTTCTAAATACATCTATGTTTTTCTTATGTCCTGTGGAAGAGTCCAGGTCCACTTTAAAGTTTTTTTTTAACAACCGTCATCGCGGATCACATCACGAACGATCATTCAGATCTTCACTAGAGTCAATTAAGAGAAAATCTGAATGATCATCTAAACGATTAACAAAATTTTGAATACCCTTCCGATCGCCGCCGGCGATCAAACCCTTCAGGAAATCCTGTTCTGAATGGAATTTCCTGTAAGACTTCCCCCGTCTCCATGGGGACGAACGAAATGACGTTGTGACATCAGGGGGAGTCCTGATCCACCCCATAGCGCAGCCTGGTGGTGATTGGCCAGGCTGTGCAAGGGGTCTGTGGGGGCCCTCTTTCGCGGCGGGTAGCGGTGGAAGGGCGGCGATCGGGTAAGAGAGTGCAGAGTGCTAGCTGCGTGTTAAAAAAAGCTGAGCTCATCCGTAACGCCCAGGAGGTTAACGATCATTCGCATCCTGTTGTTTGCTTTTCGTGTTGCACGATTCTGAAGGATGGATCAGGGAACGATTGTTCCTCGGGGGATGTTTCCATGATCTGTCTTCCCGTGGATACTTAGCTTCAGGCAGGAGGATGATCAAACAGTCACTTATCAATCGCTGTAAGATTTAAGTCTAGCCGTGTGGAGCAGCAATGCTGTTTTTGTGTCTGGAGATACCATTTATACTACATGTAAGACTTCATAATATGCAGCCTCCTTATCAGACCTTGGGTCTACTATGCCTACTATGACCCCTCACATATCTCCTAAGCCTAATATGACCCTTCACCTATTTCCTAATCCTAATATGACTCTTCACCCATCTCTTAAGCCTAATATGTCCCTTCACCCATCTCCTAAGCCTAATATGTCCCTTCACCCATCTCCTAAGCCTAATATGTCCCTTCACCCATCTCCTAAGCCCAATATGACCCTTTACCCATTTCCTAAGCCTAATATGTCCCTTCACCCATTTTCTAAGCCTAATATGTCCCTTTACCCATCTCCTAAGCCTAATATGTCCCTTCACCCATTTCCTAAGCCTAATATGTCCCTTCACCCATCTCCTAAGCCTAATATGACCCTTCACCCATCTCCTAAGCCTAATATATCCCTTCACCGATTTCCTAAGCCTAATATGTCCCTTCACCCATCTCCTAAGCCTAATATGACCCTTCACCCATCTCCTAAGCACTAATGTCCCTTCACCCACTTCTTGCGCTAGGGCTGTCCAACTCCATACCTCGAAAACTGAGGTCCTCATGTTTAGGGCACAGCTCAAATTAATTGATGGCACTGAATCAGGAAGGGTGTGGTTGATCAAGGAGAACGCATTTCTCCATTTCTCAGTCCCTCATAAACACTGGCATGGATATGGCCTTCGATGACTGGAGTCTGACAACCCTGTCTTCAGCGATACAGTAACATTGACTCAACTCCTAAGCCTAATATCTTCAATCATTTCCTAAGCCTAATTTGACCCTTCACCCATCTCCTAATTAATAACAATAACTTTTCCTTGTCTCCTAAACCTAACATTAACTTCTCCTTACCCTTAGCTCGTTCTCTAACCTCTGCTAAGCTTATTTGTATGCCGGCATTACAGGGCTCTTAGCCAGAGCGCCGTGTTTCGGTCGGTCTGATGCTTATCGGGCACCTCATGGTGAAGGACTCTGAGCTGCTGTGAGGTACATTGATATAAATTAGTCAGCGTGTTGTGTAAATTGCTTTGGATAATGTCAGCGCCTTATAATCCCTAATGATGATAGAAGGGCAGACGGGCAGAAGCCTTGTGATCTGGTTACAATTCCTGTAATATTAGCAGAAAAGTAAATAACCAGGATTCTTGGAAACACAGTTGGGCTCCTGCCATGGTTTCTCCATTGGCTCGTTGTAATCACCTGATCTGAAGGTTACTGAAAGAACACATGGGTGTTACCGTCACAAAGGTTTAAGAATAGAGCCAGCAAACATGGGATTTTTTGAAAATGACAGTTATTGGGTGACAAAAGCTTCCTCCCCCTCACTTGGCTCATATTACAATTTAGCGTATACTTATGCTAACCCACTCTGTCAGTCCTTTCACTGGCTATCACACAAAGGATACCATAACGTCCCCTAAAACTCAACGTCTTGGTGGGAAAGTAGCCTAAATATGGAAACTGTCTAGAATAGGATTCTCTACTTTTCCTTTATAAAATTCACAGGAATCATAATGTGGACAGTGCAATACATATGTTATGTAAGTAGAACTAGTATTTATCTACTTATATATTTTTTTTTTTTTTCCTGAGCTAGTATGGCTGACAGCTCCTCTTTAAAGTTTACCAGCGCTGATATAAGAGCAGGAGAAACGGGGGAAGCAGGCATGTGGGGAGAGCTGTCCTGATGCGCATTGCTCTCCACATCCCCCCTCCTTTGGCAGCTAAATTCTGGTTTTGCCATTTGTGCGTGTGTGTATGATGTAACCATGACGTCACTGAGTGCTCCCGGTCATGTGATTTAGGACGCACGCACCTGAGCGAGTGCCTGCGCACCAATGCCCAACCCGGAGGAGGCTGTCAGGAAAGCATTTAGCTGCCAAAGGAGGGGGGATGAGGGGAGCAATGGGCATCAGGACAGCTCCCGGTACATGCCTGCTCTCCCCGTTTCTCCTACTCTTATCAGCCCTGGTAAGCTTTAAGATCGTAACTTTGCTCTGCAAAGTTTTGTATAGTTTTGTATAGTCTTAACCCCCTCTGTAACTCTTGCTGTTCTTCTGCTAAGGAAGGGTGCTGTGGTGGTCACTGGTGGTAACTGGTTGCCAAAAAGACCTCCCCGAAGTCTTGTTCACACTAGGGGCGTGTTTTTTCAAGCGCCGGCGATTTTCAAAATCGGCCTGAAAGCGCTTGTGCGATGATTCTGTATGAGAGAGTTCACATCTGAGCGGTTCGGTTCCAATCCACTCAGCAAAGCGCTGCCTGTACCATTTTCTGAGCATTTTGGCTCAATGGAAGGTATAGGGAAATCGCAAAGCGCTTGAAAAAGCGCTTTTGTATAGCGATTTCCCCGGTGCTTTCATGAATAAATACATTGTATTTATTCATTTCCGGGTGAAAGGGTTCACTTCCTGACTGAGGTCAGGAAGTGAAAAAATTAATCTCTCTGCAAAAGCACTTAGAAAAGCACTTTTCTGAGCAAGAAAAAAAATGTAATAAATCGCTTAGCGCTTGTGATAGCCCTGACGATTTATGATGTGAACAAAGCCTGAGGGGAGCTACTGCGTAATTAGTAGGGATGATCAATGTGATGCAAATACTTCTGAAATTATGCAAATTTTTTGCAAATATATGCAGCTTGAAAAAGGACCAATCAATTAAAACCTGGGTTTAAATTGACTGGTTCATTTTCAAACTGTGCATTTGCATAACATTTGCATATATTTGCATATCTGTGATCATCCCTAGTGGTTAGGGGCAGAGCTTTGTATGTCCCGCATGGAGGGGCGGAGCCTTGTGGCGCAAGGAGGAAACGCAGTAGAAAAGAGGCTGAACATTCATAGAGCATGTGCTGAAAGTACGCTCCAATGCCAGCGATGCCTAAATTAGCCAGATAGAGCTCCCAGCTAAAGCACTTTAGGGAAAACACAGGGAGATTGAGCAAATAAAGGAGAGAATGTTCTCTGCAAGCGCAGTGCAACATGGCTTCGTGTGTCTCGGTGCTGGAACGGACTGGCGGAGGTGGGCAGAGAAAGCCTACGGAGGATTCAGAGACTTCCCCCTCCCGAGGTAAGTTTCTAAATTTGTGCCTCGGAATCCTCACAGGTTTGCTTTAATAATTCCAGAACAGTCTGGCATTGATTGACAGTTAATTGCCAGTGGGGCCCTGCACGTTGCACAATTTACTAACCCTTCAGCAGTTTCTCCGTGTTCTGATATGTCTTAGGTTAGAGGTGCAAACTTTTGTCACCTAACAGAAGAGTAGTTTTAACACCTCACTTCAGGTTTGCTAGGTTAGGGGTCTCTATGGTATTCCTAAGGCTGACACCCCCCCCCCCCCCCTTCTTCCCTTGGCAGCTCTGAACCTTTTTCCTGACAGACAGCGAGCGTCACTGTGGTGAGAGGCGTAGCGGGCCTGTGATTTTCTCACGAGTAGTTCCCTTTCCTGGGGAATTACCGTCTTGTACCATGTTGTGTTGAAATCACACAGATGTGCCTGCGCTATTTCTTGGTAAAGTGTTTGTTGATAAACAAAATAAGCTGATGAGTATAGAGGCAGTTATCAGCACTCTAAAAGATAAGCAATGGCGTAATAACCTTTAAAGAAAAAGACCTTTCTTTGTCACAGTTGATAGACATACTGCAGATTTATTGCACGATTTCTATGTCCTGCTTTCATGGAAGCAGACATAGAGTTAACATCCTGTGTTTACAAATTAGCTCTCTGCCGTGGCAGTCAGCTGACACAGGGGAAAGATCAAATTACATCTTATGATTACACACAGATGAGGGGGAATTAGACAGGCTCAGCACTCTAAATACATACAGGGTGCATTTCTCTGTTTTCCTTCTGTCCTGTGCAAGAGTTCACGTCCACTTTTAGGCCTGAACACTCGCTCAACTAAAACGCCTGATAATTGTCTGATTTTGGTGAGTTGGTGCTTCTGACAAAAATTTAGCAAGATTAGTTGTATGTTTATTTCAGCTGTGTGATTCGGACACTACTGACCTGAAGGATCAGCAGGACAACCAAGCATGGTTAGTGGCGGCGGAAGTTAGCCCAGTATAGCAAGTATAGTTAGCCCAGTATAGCAAGTACAGTTAGCCCAGTATAGCAAGTACAGTTAGCCCAGTATAGCTAGTACAGTTAGCCCAGTATAGCTAGTACAGTTAGCCCAGTATAGCTAGTACAGTTAGCCCAGTATAGCTAGTACAGTTAGCCCAGTATAGCAAGTACTGTTACCACAGTATAGCAAGTACAGTTAGCCCAGTATAGCAAGTACAGTTAGCCCAGTATAGCAAGTACAGTTAGCCCAGTATAGCAAGTACAGTTATAGCCCAGTATAGCAAGTACAGTTAGCCCAGTATAGCTAGTACAGTTACCACAGTATAGCAAGTACTGTTACCACAGTATAGCAAGTACAGTTAGCCCAGTATAGCAAGTACAGTTAGCCCAGTATAGCAAGTACAGTTAGCCCAGTATAGCTAGTACAGTTAGCCCAGTATAGCTAGTACAGTTACCACTGTATAGCAAGTACAGTTAGCCCAGTATAGCAAGTACAGTTAGCCCAGTATAGCAAGTACAGTTAGCCCAGTATAGCAAGTACAGTTAGCCCAGTATAGCAAGTACAGTTAGCCCAGTATAGCAAGTACAGTTACAACAGTATAGCTAGTACAGTTACCACAGTATAGCAAGTACAGTTAGCCCAGTATAGCAAGTACAGTTAGCCCAGTATAGCAAGTACAGTTAGCCCAGTATAGCTAGTACAGTTAGCCCAGTATAGCTAGTACAGTTACCACTGTATAGCAAGTACAGTTACCACAGTATAGCAAGTACAGTTAGCCCAGTATAGCAAGTACAGTTAGCCCAGTATAGCAAGTACAGTTACAACAGTATAGCTAGTACAGTTTGCCCAGTATAGCAAGTACAGTTTGCCCAGTATAGCAAGTACAGTTTGCCCAGTATAGCAAGTACAGTTTGCCCAGTATAGCAAGTACAGTTTGCCCAGTATAGCAAGTACAGTTTGCCCAGTATAGCAAGTACAGTTTGCCCAGTGTAGCAAGTACAGTTTGCCCAGTGTAGCAAGTACAGTTTGCCCAGTGTAGCAAGTACAGTTTGCCCAGTGTAGCAAGTACAGTTTGCCCAGTGTAGCAAGTACAGTTTGCCCAGTGTAGCAAGTACAGTTTGCCCAGTGTAGCAAGTACAGTTAGCCCAGTGTAGCAAGTACAGTTAGCCCAGTGTAGCTAGTACAGTTAGCCCAGTATAGCTAGTACAGTTACCACTGTATAGCAAGTACAGTTACCACTGTATAGCAAGTACAGTTACCACAGTATAGCAAGTACAGTTAGCCCAGTATAGCAAGTACAGTTAGCCCAGTATAGCAAGTACAGTTAGCCCAGTATAGCAAGTACAGTTAGCCCAGTATAGCAAGTACAGTTACAACAGTATAGCTAGTACAGTTACCACAGTATAGCAAGTACAGTTAGCCCAGTATAGCAAGTACAGTTAGCCCAGTATAGCAAGTACAGTTAGCCCAGTATAGCTAGTACAGTTAGCCCAGTATAGCTAGTACAGTTACCACTGTATAGCAAGTACAGTTACCACAGTATAGCAAGTACAGTTAGCCCAGTATAGCAAGTACAGTTAGCCCAGTATAGCAAGTACAGTTACAACAGTATAGCTAGTACAGTTAGCCCAGTGTAGCTAGTACAGTTAGCCCAGTGTAGCAAGTACAGTTAGCCCAGTGTAGCAACTATAGTTACCCCAGTATAGCTAGTACAGTCAGCCCAGTGTAGCCAGTAGTTACCCCAGTAAAACTGCCCCAGTGTAGGTAGGAGAGGTGCCCTCTCTCCCATCCCGCCGCTCCTGTTACCTTATGAGCGGACGGTTGCTTTCCTCCTTATATTCCCCCAGGCGCTCCTGTCCTCTTGCAGCATCTCGTAATACAGCAGCGTTTCCCGCGCGGCTGCTGTAAGGAAGAGAAGGAAGCAGGGCAGCAGCTTCCTGTAGCGGTGACCGCCGTTACCATGGGAACCGCTGCCCCGCCTCCTCTCCTTACAGCAGCCGCACAGAAAGCGCTGCTGTAATAAATGCTGCAAAAATGAGAGGGGCTAGCCGCTATGGGATTGGTGAATATAAGGGAGGAAGCGGCCGCCCGCTCATAAGCTAACAGGAGGGGCGGCCGCGGGGGGAGGAGGGAGAAAGGCCAGATCCGCCGCGGCCCCCCAGAAATTTGCCCACGGACCACCAGGGGGCCGCGGCCCCCAGGTTGGGGACCTCTGCGTAGTGCACGTGGAGGTATGCTTGGGATCATTGTCCTGTTGAACGTCTCCCATGCCTCAGGTTTGTGATGGACTGCATCACATTTTCATCCAATATCTCCTGGTACTAAAGAGAATTCATGGTACCTTGCACACGCTGAAGTTTCCCTGTACCTGCAGAAGCAAAACAGCCCCAAAGCATGATTGACTCCCCACCATGCTTCACAGTAAGCAAGGTGTTCTTTTCTTCATAGGCCTTGTTCTTCCTCCTCCAAACCTAGCGTTGATACATGGGCCCAGACAGTTCTAATTTTGTTTCATCAGTCCACAGAACACTATCCCAAAACTTGTGGTTTTTCCACATGACTTTTGGCATACTGCAGTCGCCTCTTCTTATTCTTTGGAGACAGCAAGGGGGTGCGCCTGGGAGTTCTGGCATGGAGGCCTTCACTACGCAGTGTGCGCCTTATTGTCTGAACTGAAACTTCAGTACCCGCATCTGACAAATCTTTTTTCAGTTCCTCAGCAGTCACATGGGGACTTTTCTCCACTTTGCGCTTCAGGTAGCGCACAGCAGTCCGAGTCATCATCTTCTTTATGCCACGACCAGGTAGCGTTTCAACAGTGCCCTTTGCGTTGAATTTGCGAATGATGCTTCCTATGGTGTCTTTTGGTATGTTTAACATCTTTGCAATCTTCTTATAGCCATTGCCCTTCCTAAGTAGAGAAATCACCTCTTCTTCCTGGACCATTCTCTTGACTTCACCATGTTTGTAAACACGCCAGTAAATGTCTAGAAGGAGCTGAGTATCACAGTCATTTTAAATCTGCCTAATTGGTGCTTATTATGCTTGATTGCTGCTCGTTAAGATCCACAGGTGTTTTCAATACTTGATCGAAAACACTTGAATGAACCTCTGTTCTTAAGAGTAGTAGTCCTTAAGGGGTTGAATAATTGTGTCACTGAAGAAATCACAAAAAAAATGTAATACTGTATTACAAAAACAATTGATGTCATTTTAGTTCATTTGGTTCTTTTAAAAAGTCTTTGTAAGATTTCATTCTGAACACAATTACAAATGTACACTAAATTACCTAAAACCCTTTACAGCATGGTGGGTTGAATAATTTTGAAAACAACTGTGTGTCATGTTCACAGTGCGGCGGGTGCGTTAGGGTATAACGAGCTGCGGTATGGAAGCACACTGCATGCGTTTGTACAAGTGCTTACACAAGTGCGTTAACAGAAGAAGTGAAGCATACTTACCACTGGACACTTTACTGTACGGGCTCCACTGTACCCGATGCAATGCAAGGATAACTTGCTGCGCCCCAGTCCCGATCTATTGCTCTGAAACCAAAATTTGATTCTGTGTTGATCGAAATCAGGTGAACTGTAGCCAATTCGTTTATTTTCCACCCTGCCCAATCGAGTAAATCGGTAGATTCGACCAGATATCAGGCAAGTTCCATCGACTGAGTGTAATGGAACATAACGGATTCTACTCCGATCCGATAGACTGATTGATTGAATGGTGCTTCATGCAGAAAATTCAGTAATGTATTATGGGCAGCTTTAGAAATGCCATGAGTGCATGAAGGCCTAGGCCTACGTTGGGGTGGTGTGGGGGCCTTTCATTGAAGTTTGGAGGGGAGGTAATATTTAGCACCATGGGACAATAATGTTTTGCACCTGGAAGAGTAAAGGTTGGTCTGGGGGATGGGATAGTTTTTTTTGTTTTGTTTTTTTTTTGTACCTGGGATGAAAGGGGGGTGGTGGAGTGGAGACATGTGCTAACAATATGCCCCCGGGGGGTCTTCATATATCTTCAGGGTGGGATGCAGAGCCTGAGGCATTACATCTGTGTAACCGTCAGAGAGAAAAATTGGTTAGATTAGCATATTTTACCTAAATATGGGCCTGTTTCTACTACACGCAGATTCTGCATGCAGAAAACGGGCTCCAATAAACGCCTATGGGAAATCTGCATCAGAAAAATTGCGTTTAGTGGAAACAGGCCCATAGGCATTCATTGGTGTCAGTTTCTCTGCATCCAGAATCCGCGTATAGTGGAAACAGGCTCTAAGGCAGCGGTCCTCAAACTAAGGCCTGCGGGCCGAATGCGGCCCCCTGAGGCTTTTTCACTGTCCCCCAAAAACATAATGTATAACTTGTATATGCGGCCCACTGAACCTTTAAATATCGGCTGCCTGCATTACGAATAGCAGTGCTGGCCCCACCCAGCCACATACTGTAGAAGCCAGTGAGCAGTAATTAAATGGCTTCCAATCCAATTCTGCATCAGGTGACACTGCTGTCCAATTAGAGGGCATATTGTCACCTGGGTATGCTTCACTGTCTGGTGCACAAAGACGTTCTTCAGGCGCCGCATGACTGAATGGCTGCTGCTGGAAGGTCTCCTCTGGGCATGATTGGGGGAATCAATACCTAGATTCAATGTAATGTTTTCCAACATCATTATATGCATGCACAGGTGTTCTATTACTTGCTTCTAATGCATCTGCTTAGTGTAATGCTGCATACACACTTGAGATAAAAGTCTTTGGAAAAGGCAAGATCACAGACCAATTTTACCCTATTCCATGTAGTATGAGAACCATACTCTACACAGTCTATTCTATGGAGCTGAACTCCCCATCAGATAAAATCTTTGCAAGATGCTGCACACATTCAAAAGATCATTATCTGCAAAAGATCTCTTCCTGCAAAAGATCCATTCCTGCAAAATGCATTCATAGTCTATGAGATCTGCAGATCATCATACACACCTTGTTTAACAGACTTCATCTGCATATCTCGCAATCATCTGCAGATCTGAAAATCCATCCTGGTGGATCTGATCTGCAGATGATTGCCTGTTAAACAAGGTGTGTATGCTGATCTGCAGATCTCATAGACTATGAATGCATTTTGCAGGAATGGATCTTTTGCAGGAACAGATCTTTTGCAGATAATGATCTTTTGAATGTGTACAGCATCTTTGTACGCAGCATCCTGCAAAGATTTTATCTGATGGGGAGTTCAGCTCCATAGAATAGACTGTGTAGGTTTGGCTCTCATACCACATGGAAGGGGGTAAAATTGGTCTGTGATCTTGCCTTTTCCAAAGACTTTTATCTCAAGTGTGTATGCAGCATAGGTTCCAGGCAGCTGCCACTGTGTCCCTCTGTGCCTTGCACATCCTCGCCCCTCCCCCCTTCTTTGTGCCTACTTCTGTCCCTTTTGTGCCTACTTCTGTCTCCTTCTGCCTCTTTCAGTCCCTTGTGCCATGTCTGACCCCGTTTGTCATTCTGTCTCCCTTTATGTCTCCTTTCTCCCTTTGTGCCTCCTTCTGTCTCTATGTGCCTCCTTAAGTCCCCCTGTGCCACCTCTGGCTCCTTCTGTCCCCCTGTGCCTCCTTATGTCCCCTTGTGCCTTTCTTTGTCCCCCTGTGCTACCCCTGCCCCCTTATTCCTCCGTCAGTCCCACTCTGCCTCCTGTTCTCATGTGCCTCATTCTGTCTCCATGTGCCACCTCTGTCCCCTGCACCTTCCTCTGTCCCCTTGTGCCTCCTTCTGTGCCCTTTGTGCCTTCTGTCTCCATGTGGCTGTGTCTGCCTTCTTCTGTCTCCCTGTGCCTCCTTACATCCCCCCTCTGCCTTCTTCCGTCACCCTTTTGTGTCTCCTTCTGTCCCCCTTTGTGCATCCTTCTGTTCCCCTCTGTACCTCCTACTGCCACTTTGTGCTTTTTTTTCTGTCCCCCATCGTGCCTCCTTCTGTCCCCTGTGTGCCTCCTTCTTTCCTACTGTGCCTCAATCTTGCCCCCCTTTGTGCCTCAATCTGCCCCCTTTGTGCCTCCTTCAGTCCCCCTGTGCCACTGTCCTTTTTTGAGCCTCCTTCTGACCCTCATGCTTTCTTCTGTCCCTCTGTACTGCCCGCTGCCCCTCTGTGGACCTCCTTCTGTCCTCCTTTATGTCTCATTCTGCCCCCCATTGTGCTTCCTTTTGCCCCCATTGTGCCTCCTTCTGTCCTCCTTTGTGTCTTATTCTGATTATTTTCATGGGGGGGGGGGGGGAAGGCGCCGCCACAGGTTTTCTCGCCTGGATTGATAAAATGGCTAGAGGCGCCCCTGACTTTGATGTTGAGCTGAGACAAATCAATAACCTTTTTAACAATTTTAAACACAACATAAAACTGGGATACCTAAAAGTCATTTTAGCAGTAGGAGGATAGATACAGTTGTTTATTTCATCAGTTTATGTTCACTTAAGGTTCACTTTAACCTGTAAGAACACTTACTGAGCTCGGGCTATGCCGCGCAGGAGGATTTCTCAGGCTGGGCCGATTAGCATTTTTTTTTTTGCAACACGCAGCTAGCACTCTGCTAGCTGCATGTGCATTCCGATCGCCGCCGATTAGCCGCCGATCGCCGCGCCGGCATGTGATGTCAGTGGAAGAAGATGCTGCTTGCTTTTTTGGCAGTTGGAAACAGCGGTAAACAGTTATTTCCCACAATGCAATGAGGTTCACAGACAGGAAACTGCCAGGACCATGGTCCTCACAGTTTCCTGTGGGAGGGGTTTCACCACAATATCAGCCATACAGAGCCCCCTGATGATCCGTCTGTGAAAAGGAATAGATGTCTCATGTAAAAGGGGGCATCAGCTACTGATTGGGATGAAGTTCAATTCTTGTTCACGATTTCTCTTTAAATGATAACTTTTAGAAACCTTGCAGAGCCAGCACTCCGGAAGAGAAAATGTTAAGCGAGTTGGCGTACGATGAAATCGTGTAATTAAAAGGAGAAGCAGAACTATAATAAGAACGTTCTTCAGTTCTCAGAAAAAAATCCCCTGTTCTGTGATGCAAATGCTAACGTTCTGCTGAAGATTTGGGAGGCTGTAAAGCGGACAACAGGCCGTTTGTCCTCTGCCCACCCACTCTATCACATCTGGCTGACTATAAATAACCAGCTTAAGGCCCATACTCACGGGCGAGAAATGTGGCCTGTCGCCAGCACACGTGAGCGTGTGGGCGACAGGCCGGCGACAGCTTCTCGCCAGGTCCCTCCGCGTACACACGCGGAAGAGGGACCAGCGGCAAGGCGGAAGCTGTCGCTGACGTTCCTCCTCCCCCCGCCGGAAGCTCCATGTACCTACATGGAGGTTGCTGTCGCTAGTCCGCGTACTCACGCGGACTAGCGACAGTTGCGGCGGGGGGGCAGCGGCGACTGTCGCCATGCGATTGAAAGTTTCAATCGCCCGGCGACATGAGCGACGGGCGACAGTTCGGGGTGCGCGTGCGGCGGCCCATACTCACGGGCGACCTGTCGCCGCAACACGCGCGCGCCGCGTGTTGCGGCGACAAATGTCACTCGTGAGTATGGGCCTTTAGTGAGGTGACTTGGAAACATTGCAGTGCAGGCAGCCCATTGGTGGAGAGTCATTCCTGCTGGCCTGGCTCTGATAGTTACACTATGGCATACATGTCAAACTCCGCCCCGCAGGCCAAATCTGGCCCTCAGAGCCATTAAATTTGGACCCCCAAGTGCTTTCCCCACTTTGCATTAAGTTTGGCCCCCTCTAGTCCAACAGGGAAACTATATTGGAGGTGAAGCCCTAGAACACTAGGGAAGCCATATGCCAAGGTAAGGGGAAAAGCACTAAACACCAGGGAACTGTATAGGGGAAGGTGGGGGGGCCTCAAGATACCAGGGAACTGTATAGGGGAGGACTGGCCACTAGACACCAGGGAACTGTATAGGGGAGGGAGGACCACTAGATACTCAGGGAACTGTATAGGGAGGGAGGAGGACCACTAGACACCAGGGAACTGTATAGGGGAGGGAGGACCACTAGATACCCAGGGAACTGTATAGGGAGGGAGGAGGACCACTAGACACCAGGGAACTGTAGAGGGAGGGAGGAGGACCACTAGACACCAGGGAACTGTAGAGGGAGGAGGACCACTAGACACCAGGGAACTGTAGAGGGAGGGAGGAGGACCACTAGACACCAGGGAACTGTATAGGGGTGGGGGGGGGGGGCATTAGACACCAGGGAACTTTATACAGGAGGAAGGTTACCAGTAGACCTTGAGGTCGGCCCACGGCTAGGTCTCAGTGTTCAATTTCAACTCACTTTGTAGCTGAGTTTGACACCCCTGCACTATGGGATGGGGGGGGGGGGGGGGGGGGGGCGTCACAGCACTAGTGTCTTCCTCAACAGTCAGGATCAGGGTTCAGCACAGTATAATTGTGTAAGTTTGTCCTGTGTATGAACTTAAGGCCTACTGAGGCAGGAGGTTACCTGGTGAATAGCTGCCAACCTGCCATGGATTCACTTCCACTTGTTGGAAGTATCAACAGGATTATTACCTAAACTGCAATATACTAAAGCTGCCACAAGATGTCACTGTCTGTTGAATGATCTGAAGATCTCTATGGTATTGTGATTTCCTGTATTAACCTCCCTGGCGGTAAGCCCGTGCTGAGCACGGGCTATGCCGCCGGGAGGGACCGCTCAGGCCCCGCTGGGCCGATTTGCATAATTTTTTTTTTTTGCTGCACGCAGCTAGCACTTTGCTAGCTGCGTGCAGTGACCGATCGCCGCCGATCCGCCGCTATACGTGTCGCCGCAGCCGCCCCCCCCCCCCCTAGACCCCGTGCGCTGCCTGGCCAATCAGTGGCAGGCAGCGCCGTGGGGTGGATCGGAGTCCCCTTTGACGTCACGACGTTGGTGACGTCATCCCGCCCCGTCGCCATGGTGACGGGGGAAGCCCTCCAGGAGATCCCGTTCTTTGAACGGGATCTCCTGATCTCCGATCGCCGGCGGCGATCGGGGGGGCTGGGGGGATGCCGCTCAGCAGCGGCTATCATGTAGCGAGATCTCGTCTCGCTACATGAAAAAAAAATTATTTTTTTTTAAAAACGTATTTGCTGCCCCCTGGCGGATTTTGACAAACCGCCAGGAGGGTTAATTCTGTGTTCCTCTCTGTTCTAAGTAAGCTGCATTAGCAGATGGTGGTGTATGATATATCTCTGCATGTTGTTATACCAGGTGCCTATCTGCATGTACAGACTACTCTGCTCCATCACCACTTAGCATTGAATCGCTGTATAATGAAAGCGAATGGTGGCAGTTATAACTGCACTTTGTGTCGCTTGTTGTTATGCGGTGCAGTTGCTGTGTAGAAGTGGCATATAGCTCCATGTGGGCAGCTGCCTCCTGCTCAATTACAGACCATCCTCTACTTACAAACGACTCAAGTTAAACACTTTAACGTGTAACCAAGCGGGAGCTCAGGTACAGAAATTACATACTTGCCTAAGAAGAGGGAAGCCTCTGGATCCTATAGAGCAGGGGTGTCAAACTCAAATACAAAGTGGGCCGAAATTGAGCTCTGGGACCAAGTCTCAGGCCGAACTCCTTGGTGTCTAATAGCCTTCACTCCATCCTCTATACAGCTCCCTGGTGTCTAGTGCCCCCACTCCTTCCCCTATACTGTTCCCTGGTGTCTAGTGCCCCCTTCACCTTTACAGTTCCCTGGTGTCTAATGCCCCCACTCCTTCCCCTATACAGCTCCCTGGTGTCTAGTGCCCCCACTCCTTCCCCTATACTGTTCCCTGGTGTCTAGTGCCCCCTTCGCCTTTACAGTTCCCTGGTGTCTAGTGCCCCCACTCCTTCCCCTATACTGTTCCCTGGTGTCTAGTGCCCCCTTCCCCTTTACAGTTCCCTGGTGTCTAGTGCCCCACTCCTTTCCGTATAACGTTCCCTGGTGTCTAGTGCTTTCATCCTCCCCATATGGCTTCCCTGGTGATCTAGGGCTTACTCTACAATATAGTTTCTCTTGTGGTCTAGAGTGGGCCAAACATAATGCAAAGTGGTGAAGGCACTCAGGAGCCAAATTTGATGGCCCTGTGCACCAGATTTGCCCCTCACCCCCCCCCCCCCCCCCTCCCCAGCGCTGCTCGTGGTGGCCCCTCCAAAGATTACCAACAAGGGCTTGTCGGCGTCACCATGCTTGTGTGGCTGCAGCACAGCCGCGCTCTTGCCAGAAGAGCAGCTTGTCAGATGTTTCCTCCACTCATACATTTTTTTTTCAGCCACACAGGAGTTGTACAACTGAAGTGAGAGGGCTATGGAGGCTGCTATATTTATTTCCTTTGAAGTGCTCTTGAAAACGGCCAGCCCACACTGCTCATGAGTGAGCACACATTCTCGCGCAGTATGGATTCTTGCGCATGCACAGTACGGAGCAGCCCATCTTCAGGCGCACTTGGGCTCCCGTAGATTGCCGAAGCCTCCCGCAGCGGCGGGAGTGAGACTGCTAACGGGGGATTTAAGCCGTGGAACGCAGGGACAGAAGGAGGAATGGGAAAGCTCTATAGGACCCATCGTCTTCCCCCTACCTAGGTGAGCATCTGTTTTTTTGTTTTTTTACTTCACTTCAGACTCCCTTTAAAATAAATTCAAGGTGTCTGCAGGAATAGTGCTGTATTCCACTTCCCTTTCCCCTCCTTCCCTTGTTTCTCCCCATCTGGGGTACATACTGAATAGAGGCCTTGTTTTCTCTGATGGTGTGCAATGATCCTTCCTGTTATTCAGAAACCAGTGAGATCCGTGCCAGCACCAACGCTTTCATTGGTTTTGTGGACAGGAAGAGGCAGGGCAGAACTCCAAGTCAGCAGGACTCCCAATCCTGATCCGGCCTGAGTGAGGCTGTGCACACAGGAGAGCAGTTACATTATCCACAGACAGAAGAGGCTAAAAAAAGACAAGTCACTAGGTATTACCACATACGCTTAAAGTGGAACTGAACTCAGAACTTCCTTTCTGCTCTAAAAGATAAGCAACAGCATAAAGCAATAACCTTTACAGAAAAACATTTCTTTGTTACAGCTGATACAAATCCTGGAATAAATGTGCACTGTATCTACTTCCTGCTTTCATGGAAGCAGACATAGGGTTAACATCCTGTGCTTTAAAATTGGTCTCTCTGCCATACCAGTCAGCTGAGGGATCCAATTGCAACTTGTGATTAGACACAGATGACGGGGAATTTAACAGGCAAACCTCTCTAAACAACACAGGGTCCATTTCTATCTATTTTCCTTCTGTCCTGTGGAAGAGTTCAGGTCCACTTTAAAGTGTACCTGAGACGGGGCCATGTGAATAAAATATACATACCTGGAGCTTCCACCAGCCCCCTGCCTCCTGATCGCTTCCTCGCCATCCTCTTCTTCCTCTCCTTTCTTCAGCAATAGGCCCCGGAAAGTCCTCCGGTCCAGGGCCAGCTGCACATGCCCGGCCGTGCGTGCTTCCGCTATGTACACCTCGCCAGTACTATTGTGCAGGTGCAGAACGCTCCCGTTGATGGGAGCAAGACAGGGGAGCGTACCTGGCTGGACTGCGCATGTGCCGACTGGCCCCAACTGACATTTCCGGGGTCAGTGGCGGGCGAACGGGCAGTCAGAAGAAAACAGTGTGGGAGTGATCAGGCCGGAGGGGGCTGGAGGAAGCCCCAGGTATGTATATTTTTTTTCCTGTGTCCCCATCTCAGATACACTTTAAAGGGAACCTGAACTGAGTACAATTATTTAAAACAAACACATGATGTAGCTGCAAATGAATATTACATACATACTTCGTCATCAGTTCCTCTCAGAAGCTCACCATTTTCTTCTTACAGCGATCTCTTCCAATTCTAACAAGATTTTGTCAGAACTGAAATATACCAGTTGCTGTCAGTTATATATCAGCAGCTGTCAGTTACAACTGATTGTGCAAGGTAATGTCCATGTTTCCCTATGGCTCAAGTGGGTGATATTACAGTTTAACAGTGTGCTGACCAGGAAGCTGTTATGGGGTAATAGCCATTTGGAGTGGAGGACAGAGAATTCCATTGATCACAGTGGACAAAAAGGATGCAGGAGAGGAGAATGAGATTGAGCAGTAGACTACACAGGAGGTATGTAGGACCTGTGTTTGGTTATTTGGACTTTTTATTTTCAGTTCAGGTTCGCTTTAAAGTGTACCGGAGGCGATATGTGACATGATGAGATAAATGTGTATGTACAGTACAAAACATATTTATAACCAGGCAGTTTTACTTGTATTTTGCTGCCTGAAAGAGTTAATTTTTAGGCATGAAAGCAACAGCTTTTGTCTTGTCGGTAATATAGTAAATATCACTGATAAGCAAATTACAGCCATACAAGTTTTCCTGGCACAATACATTTTTCTACATATTTCTGAGAGCAGTGGGAGAGAGAAAAGGGTCAATATAGTTCATGGTTTTTCATTTAGGGACACTTAATAGACTGCAACTGAGCAGAACAACAAAACATTCAATCTACTTTCTAAATGTTGAAATATAAAATAAAATCCTGGGATGTCTAAAAAAGTCATTTTTAGGAGTAGGAGGATAAATACAATTGCTTATCTCTTCCGTTTATTTTCACCTCGGGTTCACTTTAAGAAGAAAACAACTGATTTAACATTTTGTGAAATGTCAATTCACTAAGGCTGGGACCGTATGGAAAACTAAACTGACTGACTAGTGAGGTAAATACCTCATACATGTCAATTCACAAAGATTGGAGCATGGGTAAAACAAGTGATATTCTTGGTATTTTACCTTCAGCGTGGAGCTGTCAGTAACTAACAAATAGCTATTCGGAAAGTTCTATAAAAAGGAGAAAACAGAGTAGAAGGAAGGTGAAACCGTATTAAACGTTGCAGGAAAAGAAGAAAGTTAATAATAAAAACATATTTTCCTAATTTCACAATATTGTTACTGTATATAGAAGGCCCTCAAAACTCACCTTTTCACTCTGGCCTATTACCCCTCACAAGTGCTCCAAACCCACAGCTGAACTCTGGTCCCCTACCATTCGTGTCCCTACCTCTCCCTCTAGATCAGGCATGGGCAAGCTTGGCCCTCCAGCTGTTAAGGAACTACAAGTCCCACAATGCATTTGCCTTTATGAGTCATGCCTGTGGCTGTAAGACTCCTGCAATGCATTGTGGGACTTGTAGTTCCTAAACAGCTGGAGGGCCAAGTTTTGCCCATGCCTGGTCTAGATTGCAAGCCTTTGGGCAGGGTGGTCCTCCTTTTGTGTCCTACCTGATCATGCACTTCCATTACTGTGCACCCATGCTATGCATCTGAGTGAACCTAACTTGCCTAATCTCCATGCTCCCCTCCAGTGACTAAGCATTACCTGGTACTCATACTGTGCTGCATGATCTGGTTTTCTCGTATTCCTGTATTATCATATTGCTGTATGCCACCCGTAAATATTGTCTGTAGCCTAAACTAATGTCCAGCGCTGCGTAATATGTTGGCGCTTTATAAATATAATAAATAAATAAATAATATAGTAATTAAAGTGAATGTTTACCGGTTAAAAAAAGAAAAAGTCAGATACTCACCTAAGGAGAGGGAAGGCTCGGTCCTAATGAGCCTTCCCTCTCCTCTCCCGGTGCCCGGTCCCGCTCAGGATCCCCCGTAGCAGTATTCGACCAGTTCGGTCAAATACTGCCACTTACGCATGCCGAAGGGACCTTTCGGAAGCCTTCAGGAGCACTCGGGCTCCCGAGGACGGGGCCGTTCCATAGCACGCATGCGCGAGCGCCCTCTATGACGCACTCGCGCGTACGTAGTATGAAGCGGCCCGTCTTCGGAAGCCCGAGTGCTCCCGAAGACCTCCGAAGTTCCTGCGGCGGCGGACGCGAACGGGGGAGCCAGCGCAGCACCGAGGGCACCGGGAGAGGAGAGGGAAGGCTCATTAGGACCGAGCCTTCCCTCTCCTTAGGTGAGTATCTGACTTTTTATTTTGTTAACCGGTACCCATTGGCTTTAAAGCAAACTGTGACTATAAAGTGGACCTAAACTCTTGCACAGGACAGAAGGAGAACAGAGAGAAATGCACCGTGTACGTATTTAGAAAGTCTGTCTAATTCCCCCTCATGTGTGACAAATCACAACTGTAATTTGTGAGTGTCAACTGGCTGCCTCGGCAAAGCAGCTAATTTGTAAACACAGGATGTTAATCCTATGTTCCCTTCCACGAAAGCATTTATTGCAGGATTTATATCAGCTGTAACAAAGAAATGTTTTTCTTTATAGGTTATTATGCTGATGTGCATCTTTTAGAGCAGAGGGGAAGTTATGAGTTCACTTCTGCTTTAAGGTCAGTTTTACCAGCGATCAGCAAAGTACTGAAAAGCTCCCGAGTGTGTGAACCAGCCCTAAAAGATGGCACGGACGTGCTGGTAAATATTTGCTGGAAGTGCACATAAGGACTGTTGTTTTCTCTATAGACAATAGATGGCAAAGTTCTGCCAGCTTATCCTTGTCAATACAGCAGGGGGCATAAAGCACGTTCTGAAAATTCCAGATCCACACAGTTACGCAATGTTTACAGCGGTGGAAATAAATATGCTGTATCTGCAGTCTTCCAAAGCAAGTTATAAACAAGAAAAAAAATAACGCTCAAAGATGAATTTCAACAAGAGATGTAGATTTAGCGGTTCTTAGAGCCTCCTTTTAAAAATGCCAAATCAAGTTAAAACTTCAGGTTTTTTAGGATTTCTTTAAATTGTAATGAAGAAATGTTTTTATCGCTAAGGGTTCCCATACATTTATCTATGTATGGGCAGATCGACCATGAGACAGATCTCGCTCTGATAGGAGAGATGTTTCCTGCCCATACACTGCAGATTGATTTCCGATAGATTTAAGCATAACATCTATCAGAAATGGGAGTAACACCACCACCTCCACTGCCTGCCTGGCTGCCCACCAGGTATAAAAATGTCCCCCTGGTGTCCGTGCTCCATAACAAATCTCACCTGTCTGCCGGCGCGATTCCTGCTCTCCTCTTTACTCCAAGCACCTGTACCAGGTGGCACCAGGATCGTGTATGACATCACACAAGCGCCTGGTGCCATGTGATACAGGCGCTCGCGGTAAAGGTGGACACATCGGAGGAGGAGGAGGCCAGGAATCGCGCTGGCTGACCAATGAGAAAACACTGCACTCAGTCAGGTACACCGTTACCTGCACTTGATCGAGCACTTGCAACCCAGATTTTACAGCATGTCCAATCCATCCTTTCAACCAATTCCGTCCAGAAATCAGTCATGTTGCAGCACAGATTTTCCTCCAATAAAAATGACCAAATTGTAAAGTCGATTGGCCCGCAAAATCGCCTGATGTCCACCTTAAAGTGTACCAGAGATGATACACTAGTATCTAGCCCCATGAGCAGCACTGAGTCCTTAGCCATCCTCCTTGGCCCCTCCATTCTGGCGATACGACTGCTGGTAATCCATTCAGTCTCTGCCATTCGAGGTCTTCTGCGCATGCGCGGCTTGGGCGTGCCCTCGCCACGCTCCCGTCCCCTGGAGCGTTCTGCGCCTGCGCAGTAGTACGGTGCAGAACGCTCCAAGGGACGGGAGTGCAACGAGGGGTGTGTGCGCATGCACAGAACCCCGCGATTGCGGATTATTGGGAGTCATATCGGCTTAAAGGACACCCGAGGCGAAAATAAACTAATGAAATAAACAATTGTATCTATCTCCCTTCTCCTAAAAATGACTTTTTAAGCTATTCCACGGTTTTATTTTATGTTTAAATCTACTTTTTAAGTTTTAACTGTTTTATTGTTTTTGCTCAATGACACATTCATTGAAGTATGCCAGAGCTAAAATCTATGAACTGTTGACCCTTTTTATCTCTTTCCTGCTCTTATAAGCCATTTTCTGCTAGGAAAGTGTTTTATAGTTGGAATTTTTTATTAGTGAGGGTCACACTGTAGTCACTTCCTGTCTGAGTCAGGACTGAGTCAGCCACTTACATACCTGATATTTAACTTAATATTTAAGGCAAAGAAAGAAAAAAAGGAACTCAGCATAGTTATTTGTGTGCTTGGCACTGTACATACACATGTCTATCTCATCATGTCACATGTCACCTTGGGTATCCTTTAACAGAGGGGCCGAAGGAGGACAGCAAGGGACTCAGCACTGCTCATGGGGCTGGAGGAAGCCCCGGGTAAGTATAAGTAAGGCCTGGTGCACACCAAAACCCGCTAGCAGATCCGCAAAATGCTAGCAGATTTTGAAATGCTTTTTCTTATTTTTCTGTAGCGTTTCAGCTAGCATTTTTGTCTCCCGGTTTTGGTGTAGTAGATTTCATATAGTAGTACATAGCAAGGAAATGAACAGCGCTACTTAAAAACAGGCAAGTGCCTACCTGCAAAAGAGTGCAAGCCCCGCTTGTGGGGTAAAATACACACCGAGCATACACATGACCTGTCTACCACTGGAGGAGGATGTTAGTTTCCTGTAACACTTGCCTGTTTTTAAGTAGCGCTGTTCATTTCCTTGCTATGTACTAATTTATTTCGTTTTTGGTCAGCTGCTCCCACTTAACAGCCATGCTTTTGGTGTATATGCAGAGCTTCTGTTTGGGTTCAAGGTGCGTTTGTAGTTTCTGGGGGGGCTCAGCGTACCTCTGATTGGAGGCCATTCGGAGGCGGCCTGGTGTTGCGCTGATCCACCTTTTGCGCAATTTTCAGATTTCATATATTGTTACAGTAAAGCTGTTACTGAACAGCTTCTGTAACAAAAACGCCGGCAAAACCGCTCTGAACAGGCGTTTTTCAGAGCGGTTTGCGTTTTTCCTATACTTAACATTGAGGCAGAAACGCATCCGCAATCCAAAAAATGCCTTACCCCGGGAGTATGCGTTTCTGCAAAACACCTCCCGCTCTTGTGTGAACCACCCCATTGAGATACATTGACCAAGCGTATCCGCAGCCGCAAGCGGCTGCAGAAACGCTGAAAAAGCTGCTCGGTGTGCACCAGCTGTAAGTGCTAGTGAACCATCTCTCGTTTACTTTAAAGGTTATCATGCTATGGCTAATCTTTTAGAGCAGAGTGGAAATTATGCGTTTCGTTCCACTTTAAGTGCACAAGGCATTTATGGAAATGCTGGAATGCAGGGTAGAACACCCCTGAGCTGTACCGTACATAATGAACTGAACATAGAGTAAACAATTGTTGTTTGTCCTTTGGGCAAAACGCCTAGTCATTTTTCTTAAGTAACAACTTATTTGGCCAACAAACCAACTCATTTTCTGGTGCTGGTGTGTTGCCCCCGGCAACGTAGAAGAACTTTCCAACTTGCGCTCATTGGAATCTGCTTGCCATGAAATAACCCCACTACTGTGTGGTCGTCAGCTGTGTTGACCTCATAAAGGGCACATATGGGAGAAGGCCCCTAGCTAGAGGGCACAAGTGCCAGCCAGGGCTCCCAGCCAGGGCCTGCTTCCAGGAGATGGGGATTTTCCTTGCTTCTCAATCCGACCATAATACTTCTCTGTTCTGTCTGCTGTGATTCACTCCAAGAACAGTCAGTTCCTAGTATGTGCGACCGCAGCGAGAGAAAGGGAAGGAAATGGGCTGCAGTGTTGCCACATACTTTGTTCCCTTTTTTTAAAGAATGTACAAACTTCTGTTTGGCACCTGCTATGCCTTGTTCATTGCCAACTGGTAAAGAGCAACTCCAGCCAAAATGTCCCTTTCTGAGCGGTGTAAAGTGATCAAGGGTTTGTTGGTGGTAAGTCGCTATTTAGTCCACTCTTTGCGACCCCGTGAAGCGCAGCACGCTAGGCCCACCTATCCTCTTCTGAAGCTTGTCCAAGCTCATGTTTGTTGCTTCCATGACACTGTCTACCCCGCTCATTATCTGCTGTCCCCTCCTCCTTTTGCCCTTGATTTTTCCCAGCATCATCAGGGTCGTTTCTAGACTTTTTACTGCCTGAGGCAAGCTTGTGAGGATGCACCCCCCCCCCCCCCCCTCTCTCGCTTTGGAAAGATCGCATAGCACCCGACAATTTACTCTGCTTCATTGAATGTTCTCACTTGACATACTGCAGCTCAACACAATAGCACACTGGCTGGCTGTGAGTCTGTGACAAACTGCTTATCCTCAGCAACTCCATTCCTCCTCAGTCAGGACAGCAGTGCCACCTCCTCCCTTATTCTGTGCAAGTCAAATGAATCACTGCTGCCTTCCCCCTCCTCACTCTCTGTCAAACTCCTCACACAGCACAACAAGCTGCTTTTCCCCAATGATGACCTCTTCACCTTGCTCTGCTCTCGTTTCTCCTCCTACCCTGACTGCATGCTGTTAGTGTGAATACAGTACAAAAATGCCGTCCCTGTAATCTCTGCACCTGATGTAAATGTTTCACCTTGCTTCATGAGAGAACCGGCCCTGAGCATCAGGTTCTTATCCAATGAGTCCTGCCTTCTCATTATGTGTCCAAAGTATCTCAGCTTCAGCCTTGCTCCTTCCAGTGATCAGTAAGGGTTAATTTCTTTAACCTCCCTGCCGTTATAAAAATTTGCTGCGCACGGCAGGGAGAGTGTTTTTTTTGCATTTTTTTTTTTTTTAGCATGTAGCTAGCCTAGCGCTAGCTACATGCTTCCCCCCTCCCTGCGGTGTCCCCCTGTATGCGCCGATCGCCGCGGGCGCATATGCCCATCCGGAAATCCCGTTCTGAACGGGATTTCCATGAGGGCTTCCCCCGTCGCCATGGCGACAGGCGCGATTACGTCACCGACGTCATCGACGTCAGAGGGAGTCCCGAACCACCCCTCGACGCTGCCTGGCACTGATTGGCCAGGCAGCGCACGGGTCTTGGGGGGGGCACCCTCTGATGCGGCGGGTTGCGGCGAATCAGCGCAGAGCGGCGGCGATCGTAAGTTACACGCAGCTAGCAAAGTGCTAGCTGCGTGTAACAAAAAAAAATTATGCAAATCGGCCCAGCAGGGCCTGAGGAATCCTCCGTGGCAGGTTACCCCGAGCTGAGCTCGGGATAACCGGCAAGGAGGTTAAAGAGAACCTAAACCGAGAAAAGTTATTTAAAATAAACACATGATGTACCTGCAAATAAATATTACATACTTATCTCGTCATCAGTTCCTCTCAAAAGCTCACCATTTGCTTCTAACAATGATCTCTTCCAGTTCTGACAAGATTTTGTCATAACTGAAATATATCAGTTGCTGTCAGTTACAAATCAGCTGCTGTCAGTTACAACTGAAATGACAACTGATGTGCAAGGTAATGTGCATATTTCTCTATTGCTCATGTGGGCGATATTGCAGTTTAACAGTGTGCTGACCCGTAAGCTGTTACATTTTTAAAATGGAGGGCGGATAATTCCATCAATCACAGTGGACAAACTGGATGCGGGAGAGGAGAAAGAGATTGATAAGTAGACTACACGGGAGGTAAGTATAACTTGTGTTTGTTTATTTTGACTTTTAATTTCAGTTTAGGTTTGTTTTAAGGATTGACTGATTGGATATTCTTCTCAAAAGTCATTTCAGCATTACAATTCGAAGGTCTTGATTCTTCTGCACTCAGCCTTATGGTCCAACTCTCACAACCAAACATCATTACTGGAAGAACCATGGCTTTCACAATACAAACCTTTGCTGACAAGGTGACAATTACTGCTTTTTATCAGATTCTTATGATTTTTTTCTGTCTGTGTTCTTGTTGAATCTCTCTTCATTCCTGTGATTTAATACAGTCACATGAAATGAGGAAATAAGACTTGTGAGCCACAGAAGCAAGTTGTTTAAAGAGGAACTGTAACCAAGGCTTGAACTTCATCCCAATTAGTAGCTGATGCCCCCTTTTCTCAAATAGATCATTAGGGGGGTTTGTATAGCTGATATTGTGGTGAAACCCCTCCCACAGTGTGATGTCAGCACCTAGGTCCTGACAGTTTCTTAACTGTGAGCCTTGTTGCATTGTGGGAAATAATGACTGCTTCCAACTGCCAAGCAACCAGTATCTCCCTCTGTGCATATATACTGTGGGCCAGATTTATCAAAGCATTACCAACAGTTTTTTTCTTCTAAAACTGTTCTAACCAGCAGAGGAACTGTTCTGCATGATAGTAAGAAGCTTCCCAAATCCTACGTAATAGCGTCAGTTTAGTGTGGATTTTTAGAGCTGCACTACAGTTTAGAAAAGTGCAAATCCATTTCTAAACTGCTGCAGATTAAAGGGGCCCATACACCTAACGATTTTCTCGCCGATATACAGCAGATTCGATCACTGTGATCGAATCTGGTGTGAAATTGTTGTGCAAACGCTGACAGAACGATGGATTTCCGTCCGAAATGGATCAATCCCGTCGATCCGTCTGTGCGGAAGTTTTTGCTCGATCGCCGGGCGGGTCGGGAGTGCGTCGATAGCGGCGTTCGAATGCCCGACGACCAACGCTAGCGGCAATACATTACCTGCTCCGGCCGGCGGGTGTCCCCGCTGCTCCTTCTCCGCTGGGTTCCGGCAGGCTTCACTTCTTCCTGTCCCCACAGGTAGATTGCCCTCTACTGTTTAAACTTCCCCGGACAGGAAGTACAGTGAAGCTGCAGCCCTGGATCCCAGAGCGGAAAAGGGGACAGCCAGGGACACGCACCGGCCGGAGCAGGTAATGTATGGGGGGGGGGGGGGGGGGGGCAGCGGCAGCTTCACAGATTGTGATCGGTTTCATGCTGAAATCTATTCACAATCTGTTTGCAGTAAAGGCAGCCATACGATCCCTCTCTGATCAGATTCTATTGGAGAGGGATCTGTTGGTCGATTTGATGGCAAATCGACCAGTGTATGGCCACCTTTAGAAGTGTGCTTGATAGCAGTTCTATAGATTGCAGGCTAGACATGATTTGTGAAAGGCTCCTTCCCCCTGCTGAATTCCTCCTCAGAGCCTGCTGACAGCAGATGTGTTGGTTACCTCAGTAACAGCAATTCCCCTCACACTCTGCACTGTCTGAGAGACCTTCTTTGCTCCTCCTATTCCTAACAGTTTAAGAAGGAATTTGCACTATTTAGTGATTTCTTAGAATGTCTAAGACAGTTCTGCACAGATTTCTAAAAACCTACTGATATTTTGTCTCAGACACTCTTGATCAGAGCCGGCCCGCTCATGAGGCAGGGTGAAACGTTTGCCTCAGGCGGCACTTCTGGGGGGAGGGGGGGGGGGGCGAGCTGGAGGGGATAGCGGGCAGGAAGGGGGTATTGGGCCTAGCAGCGTGGAGGGGGGTCGGACCCCCCCCCCTCCCTCGCCTGGGTCCCCCGTCCTCCGCTCCCCTCCAGCTTTAAAAAGATCACTCGCCTCTTCCTCGTTCCAGCGTGCGCTTCACTGGCGTCACTTCCTGCGGCTAGCAGGATTTTTTTTTATTTTTTTAAAGCTTGCCTCAGGCGGCAAAAAGTCTAGGGCCGGGCCTGCTCTTGATAAATGCCCCCCTGTATATCTATAACAAAACAACTTTTTAGCATATTTCATTGTTAGTGGGTTTGGTTATACAGTGGTTTGCAAAAGTATTCGGCCCCCTTGAAGTTTTCCACATTTTGTCATATTACTGCCACAAACATGAATCAATTTTATTGGAATTCCACGTGAAAGACCCAAAAAATAAATAACTGCAAAGTGGGGTGTGCATAATTATTCAGCCCCCCTGAGTCAATACTTTGCTACAAAAAAATTAATTTTGCTTTCGGTTGACATTCTTGATAACAGCTAACTGCTCCCACCATCCACCTCAGCAGTTACAACTGCCTTTTCTGCACACTTCCCTGAGAGCGAGGACCTAAGTGCAAGCAAGCTAATACCTGAGGCCTCCTCCTTACTACATCATCAGTGCTGCTGCTTAACATGGCGAGGCCTAGTGCAAAACTAACCACCCAGCGAGGCAGAAGAAGGGGAAGTAGGAGGAGCAGTGTGGTGCGAACACCAAGCAAACGGCGCAGAACACCAGCCACAAGATGCAGAGCTGCAACCACAAGGCGCAGAGCCAGCGTGGTAAGAACAACCACACAGCACAGAACACCAACCACAAGACGCAGAACACCATCTGCACATCGCAGAGCCAGCTTGAAAAGAACAACTACCACGCGGCGGCGCAGAACACTAACCGCTCATCGCCGAGTCAGCGTGAAAAGGAGAACCATACGGCGCAGAACACCAACCGCACATCACAGAGCCAGTGTGAAAAGAAGTACTACAACACGGCGCAAAACACCAACCACACACCGCAGAGCCAGCGTGAAAATAAGAACCACCACGCATCGCAGAGCCAGACACCACCATGACGCCCTCAACTCGAGTATTAGGAATGTGCTGAAGAGTGCACACCGAGTCCACAGTATACCTGCCAGCAAGGTCATGTCCCACCATTAGTAGGCAGTAAAGTACATCCTCCAGCAAATGGAAAATGAATAAAAACAAATAAGCAGCAAAAAAAAAAAAAATACTTTGTAGAACCACCTTTTGCTGCAATTACAGCTGCCAGTCAGTCTGTCTCCACACCTAGCGTTTTGCATTTTGGCCAAAAAGTTCCATTTTGGTCTCATCTGACCAGAGCACCTTCTTCCACATGGTTGCTGTGTCCCCCACTTGGCTTGTGGCAAACTGCAAACGGGACTTCTTATGCTTTCTGTTAACAATGGCTTTCTTCTTGTCACTCTTCCATAAGAGCCAACTTTGTACAGTGCATGACTAATAGTTGTCCTATGGACAGATTCCCCCACCTGAGCTGTAGATCTCTGCAGCTCGTCCAGAGTCACCATGGGCCTCTTGACTGCATTTCTGATCAGTGCTCTCCTTGTTCGGCCTGTGAGTTTAGGTGGATGGCCTTGTCTTGATAGGTTTACAGTTGTGCCATAGTCCTTCCATTTCTGAATGATCGCGTGAACAGTGCTCCGTGGAATGTTCAAGGCTTTAGAAATCTTTTTGTAGCCTAAGCCTGCTTTAAATTTCTCAATAACTTGATCCCAGATCTGTCTGGTGCGTTCTTTGGACTACATGGTGTTGTTGCTCCCAATATTCTCTTAGACAACCTCTGAGGCCGTCACAGAGCAGCTGTATTTGTCCTGACATTAGATTACACACAGGTGCACTCTATTTAGTCATTAGCACTCATCAGGCAATGTCTTAGGCAACTGACTGCACTCAGACCAAAGGGGGCTGAATAATTATGCACACCCCACTTTGCAGTTATTTATTTGTAAAAAATGTTTGGAATGATGTATGATTTTCGTTCCACTTCTCATGTGTACACCACTTTGTGTTGGTCTTTCATGTGAAATTCCAATAAAATTGATGCATGTTTGTGGCAGTAATGTGACAAAATGAGGAAAGCTTTAAGGGGGCCGAATACTTTTGCAAACTACTGTAGATGATGGCAGTTGGTGCTGTCTACTTTTTTCATGTCTGCCAGTAGTAAAGATGATGACGTGCAGGATGATTGTGGATCAAACAATATGAACAAATTACATGGCAAATATCATTTCTTGATCTCTCTTCTATTCTTGAACATCTCACTTTGCAAATGTATTGATTTGTTTTTTGTATTGATTTATTTTTACCCTTTTCACTAAAGTTCCTGTTTAACAGTACTGAAAAAGGCCACATCATCTATCAGTTTTTTATTATTGTCTGTGTCCACTTTCCCCTCCTGTGTTTTTTTCTTTAAGTTAGGCAGCATTACCCCCTTCAAATAGTTAGTGACCCCCCCCCCCCCCCCCCCCTCCCCTTCCCCATTAGCAGCATCCCTCTGAATGTACATGACAAGGATAAAGGGTCAATTTTGTAGAGCACATAGACATTTCCCCACATGGGGACTGCAGTTAGTAACACCCCCTTTAATTATGCAGTATCATATCACCTCCGCATGTGCATGTTTTCACGCATACAGATACACATGGGGCTCGATTCACTAAGCCGTGGTAAATGCTTTGTGAATCGAGCCCCACTTTACTATTACCCGTGCAAACCTGTACGCACGAGTTTGCGCACGTACAGGTTTGCACGGGTAATAGTAAAGGTTTGCGCGCATTAACTTTCCCCGTTCACGCGCCAACCCATATGTTAGCGCGTGAACTGGAAAGTTAATGAGCGCAAACCTTTACTATTACGCGTACAAACCTGTACACGGGCTAAGCTTATCACAGCTTTGTGAATTGAGGCCATGGTGTACAGAAAAAGCATACAGAAAACTGACAGACGAGTGTGCTCCCGGCCTCAGCTTATTACACTCACTCTGTCCATCTCTGAAGGAACCTGGACTGGCTCTGCAGACTTCACCAGCATCACTACAGTACACAGCACTTGGGGAGGGGTAGAGAGGTTGGGAGCTGGATGCTGTGCAGAAGAGCCTGTTGCACACTGAATAGGGACTGTCTACAAATCTTTGTCTGCAAAACTTTGTATGATTTCTTACCAGTG